>NC_089850.1:47399047-47699047 GCF_036373705.1 Amia ocellicauda
TTATTGTTATTCTGACCGAATAAATTCAATGGTTTTGAAATGTACAGCCTTGTTTTTATGACATTGGTTATTTTGCTGATTTTGTACTGAGGTCTTTCACTGCTTTGATAACCCACACGGTCACAGCGCACAGCACTTCCTTATGCAACCCGCAGGATTTCTCAGTACGCCACAAATCCAGCTCATGTTCAAAATACAATCAAAAGGAAAAGTAATTAATTTTGCTTTGAAGGCCCTGACTTCTTTTTTATATGATAGACTTGTTTGTGTGCAACGTACAGCATTTGAGAGAGATCGTTTGTTTGGCCTTGAATCTTTTCGTTCCTTTTGATGCCCCTGACTGAGACTAAAATGATGCTGTGAAAAGTCATCACTCTGCTGATAACGTTCAGAGACTTAAAACTATTCAAACTTCATTGAAAAATCAATATCTGCTCATAGTTTGGGATTTTTAGAAAGAAAATGCTGTTCTAGTTAAAATGGGCTTCTCTGACTTCCACCAGCATAGTGAAGCTGCTGTGCACCAGGCTGGAGTCCTGTTCCTCCCCTGGCACTCAACACACAGGGACCAGACAAGGAGGTCAGCTTTTCATTTCATCTCTGTTATACTAATGTAGACGTCTTGTCTTAATGGACACCCCGTTGCAGGAAAGGAGCTTGAGGCTGTAGACACTGATGAGACCGGGATCTATATCCCTGGGCCCACATAAGCTCTTCCAACTTAAGATGTGGAAGGAGTTTCCAGCCTATTGTAGTGTGAAAAAAAGAAACTGCATATCTGTAAATGAAAGATTAAATCAATTAGATTATATAGAAATGCCTCTTCCGACTGTGAAGGAACATTTATCAATCAGGAAAACCGATCCCCATACTTGACTCCCTTCCTGCTGAGCTCCAGGGTGCCGCTGGTCCGGCTCAGTTTCCCTGCACTCTGTGACTGTGACTCTTAACCAGCCCGACCTGAGTGTGGTGCACATCACCCCGTCCCCCTGCTGAATGTCTGTGTATCAGCACAGGCCGTATCTGTGCCACCCAGGACCCCACTGCCTCCATAGACAACCCCTTCTTTACCCCCCAAGCCTCTTCAGCATCTCTATATCCAGTTCCATTGCCTTGGGTCTCGATGCAGAGCTTCGTCTTTTGTAACCTGGAGCCGTTCTGTACTACCCCGGGTGAGGCTGAGCACCAGGTGTTTTAAAAGTCTGTGTCGCCTTACCAGTGTAATCCTGCTGAGCAGCGTGATAGCGGCTGACTGGCGCACCTGCGGAGATGAGCGTAATGCCCAAATACTGTGCCAATTGAATCTGGTCATCTGGATGAAAAGCCTTTAAATCGGTTATGAAGTCTTGTTAATATAGGTATGTAATGATACTGATCAAAATAACTCCCGGACAACAATGAAAGTAGGGAATCAATTTCACCAGCTGTTTATCTGGGTATTTATTTTCATCGCTTGCGTGAATTCAGTTTTATTGAAGCCCTGTGTCTGCGGCTCTGTCTGTGCGGCTCTCAATAATTCAACGGCCAGCACAGTTGCACTATGGGCCGGTGGCCTTGGATTCCAGTATGGCAGCAGCCTTCGGATTGATGTGTTTAATGAGCACAAGCCTGTTTGATTTGTAGGAATCCAGGGTGGATTATTGTAACGAACCAAAAGTCATCTTTCTAGACAAAGACATAGAAAAGACTTGTTAACAATCAAATCGGGGAAACTGAAACACCAGTGACTCGCCAGCCTTCGGAAAACACTTCTTTTATAAAGCGGCAACAATCTGAGGCTGAACTACAATCAAGTTAAAGCAGAGTTTTGTTCCTATCACAACACTGACAGAACTCCCAGCTTGGAGCTATGAAACCACCTACCTCCCATCCAGTAGCACGTCTTTCTCCTATAAGGAAGTTTTATGTCTTATTACATAAATATAAATAAAACATGATTTTTTTTTATGATGGCTGAGGCATGCTGTTCCAGGCTTTTTGACAGAATTTATGTGCAAGTAAAAAAATGAAAATAATAATGAAAAAATACATTTGTACAGTGAAAATGTATTGTGTTTTATTGTTAAGACTGTGATGGACCACCTGCATAGACATAAAGGGTTGCCAGTTATGAAGAGGCTGCATTTCTTCAAGTTACAGCCCCTCCTGCAGAGCTGTAGAGCTGCAAAATGACACCGCCTGAGACGAGCACTAACAAGAGCAGTCACAGGCAGCTTGGCCTGAAAAAGCATCAAACTTAAACAGCAATAATGTAAAACTGTGTGTGTGTGTGTGTGACGGGGGATTTTGGGGCTGATTTAAGGTTGGGGGAGGGCTGTGAATGATGGCTTAGTGCACTGCCCCCACCTCCCCAGCGTTAAGTATTTTAATGAGAGAGAACTCCCCAGACTCCCCCCAGACTGATGGTATGCGTCGAGCCGCTGACACACTGAGGTGCTGTGGCGCCATGCTGCTCGTTTCCCTCCAAGTGCTGGAGTAGGGAGAGGGTTTTAATTGTCTTTAGATCCCTACAGGTGTCTCTTGAAGGATTCACATTCAGTTCCAGATTACCAGGACTGTGAGGATCCCCCGAGAACAGGAAAAGTAAAGCACGCTGACAAAACTGCTTTTTAGCCTGAACTTATCATCATTTAGTTTGTAGCTAAATATATTCTGGGGGAGGAAAAACAACATATCCACAGTTGCTTTAGGGTAGATGTCCTTTCTATGCATTGCGTTTATGATGTGACGCATGCGTCTGGAGCCACTGTGTCAGATCTGGTGGACCGTGTAACTATGCTTACTATATCACTGCTGTCAGCACGTTACCCTCCTTGATTAATTCATCGCTTTGATATTCAGGTCGGCAAACAATACAGGCCTCTTCTAGAATGCATAATTGCACACTTCCCAGAGTCGTCCTCAGATGCTGGAGCTGATGTGCGCTCTCAGATGCCGATAGTTGATAAAATTGCAATAACTACTACAGAGATTTTTGTCCCCTGAATCTTACTAATTATATTTCTGATGCTTATCCTGTTTTTTTGTTTTTTTTTACATCAGCGTAACAATCTGTCTGAAGTAAAAAACTTTTGCTGGCACCCTTCCACAGAACATTTCATATCAGAACTGAACTCCTGAACATCTGACTTTACTAGTTCCTGTCACTTTGCACCTTAGCTACCTAATTTTCTGGCCGTTCAGTGCTTTAGGGTTCTGTTTGTGTTGCAGGCCTGTTTGAGCTCAAATGATTTCACAATCCCCGATGTTAGATATAACAGAACCTTCTGTTGGCTGTGTTTCTGACTAGAAAAAGGCCTTCTGCATTGGAAACTCACAGCGTGGGTTGGTGATTGCTCTTAGTGGAACTCAATTTATGAATTTCTCATTGTTTGTAGTTGCTCTGTATTGTGAGCCATGCATTGATAAAAATACTTTCCAGTCTCCATTATGAGCATTTCATATTTTCATCCAAGTGCCAAGAGATGTGTATGTATTATGAACGATTATCAGAGTTACTCATTAGTCCACCTCTTGTCAATTCCCAGATTCCTCTGCACTGACAGCTGCAAGTCACAGAGGCCTGCTTCAACATGGGTGAGCTGGAATTGTATTGACATGCAGTGAGATACAGCAAACTACAGCTCCTTAGTGGAGTAATCAACTATCTATGAATAAAATCAAACAGTTACGTGTGCACAAAAACCAAAAGCAACATAAGAAATAATGACAAGGATGTTTGTTCCCATAGGTTTGGAACACTTCAATGAAAGCAAAAATACCAGAGTGCCACACTGCTCTCTTTATATTATTATATAATTGTATATATTATAATTTGTATATATTATATAATTATAACCAACTGTATCAGATACAGTCACTCTTAATATATCTACATACAATACATCTACAATTAGGTCCATAAATATTTGGACAGTGACACAATTATCATAATTTTGGCTCTTTACGCAACCACAATGGATTTGAAAGGAAACAATCAAGATGTGCTTTAAGTGTAGACTTTCATTTTTAATTTGATGGTAGTTACATCCAAATTGGGTGAACGGTGTAGGAATTACACCCTTTTTCATATGTGGTCCATCTAATTTTAAACTTACATAATCATGAATTAAATTGTGAGTTTCAATGCTAGTTTTTGCTATCTCTCTGATTGGTTTGTTTTGATTTCAAAGGCAAAACTGAAGGCAAAACGCCCCAAGAACAAGCAGGAACTAAAGACAGCTGCAGTGCAGGCCTGGCAGAGCATCACCAGGGAAGAAACCCAGTATCTGGTGATGTCTATGGGTTCCAGACTTCAGGCAGTCATTGACTGCAAAGGATTTGCAACCAAGTATTGAAACTCACAATTTAATTAATGATTACATTAGTTTGTCCAAATACTTTTGAACCCCTACAACTGGGGGGTCCACATATATAAATGTGTGCAATTCCTACACTGTTCACCCAATTTAGATGTAACTACCCTCAAATTAAAGATGAAAGTCACACTTAAAGTACGTCTTGATTGTTTCCTTTCAAATCCACTGTGGTGGCGTACAGAGCCAGAATGATGACAATTGTGTCACTGTCCAAATATTTATGGACCTAACTGTATATAGCACCTGCACTTTAGATACATGACTCAGGACTCAGTAAGGTAAAAGACAGACATAATTAGACTTCTTATTAAGAAATGTAGAGCAACACATCCTACAGGAGGTGACAACATTAACAAGAGAGCTGATATGTCTCTGCTGCTGTGAGAGCCGTGTGGGGGGGATAGAATTGGAAAGGTATTTCTGATTTAGCTTCCTAGAAAAATGATCAAATAAATTAAACACAAACAGGATCTTAACAAGAAAACAAACAAGCTATTTGTTTTCTCGTGAACAGTTCTGCTGTGCTCTGCTAGTTCCCAGAATGTGTTAACAGCTGCAGGTAGTTTGAAGTCAGTGTATATTATTGGCTTTGTGTTAAATTGAATTTCTGGAAAACTTTCAGTACAAAGCCAGCTAACCAAATAACAAAAAACATTGGGGCAACATTGCGACAAAGTGAACACAACAAAATTATGCTGTGGCAAAATTTTAGACAGCTCGGGATGTTGTCCAGATATGGACAGATATTGTTTTGAATTAACATTTATATAGCCACAGTCCAGAGAACAAACACAGATTCACAAAGGACACAATATTGAGCATGATATATGTACATTTGCATTGATGAAAAATCTTGATATTTGTTGAAGTTCCAGAGATGGACCAGTGAAATGTAGAGACAGTGTTACTGTGCAACAATCTGAGAGCTTTATTTATGTCAGCACGTTTCTGCAACATTTTATTCATGTTAGCTGGGATAAGATTGACGAATGGCTTCTCCCGTGTGCCATGAATATTTATCACTGCTCTGTTAATGGATGCATCTCTTTGCTTCTCAGGAAGGACAGGAATGCAATTGCCTTCAGGAGTCAAAAGTGCACCAATTGATAAGAGGGCACTCCTGTAAAATAGGGTCCATGGAAGAAAGTGTGGCATTGCAGAACTTTGTGTTAAAACACTCCTGATAGAGCAACAGTAGGACACGACTCCTGTTCAAATCCTTTTATTGTCCACTTATGATGAAAAATCCCTTTGAAAAGAAGCAATGTAAGTGAAGAAGATTGCACTTAATGGAAGCTGTGTTTCTTTTAATGGCATGAGAAATTGTGAATCCAGTGTTTTGTATTATTATTACTCTTCTCTGCAGATGCTCTTCCTGCATAGAGAGTTTATTTGTGAAAGACAGTGATTTTATTGTATTATTATTATTTTGTTCCCAGGAGATTATCCAGTAAAGCAGAGACCTCTTGACACTCCCACTTACACATAATACATCTGAATAATAATACCAAAATGGCTGGAACTGTATTTCATTGTCATTCTTTGAGAGACTTAATATACATTGAATGTAATCTTAATGCTTTTCCTGATAGGAATGAGTGTATTTAGCAGATGTGTTATCTCCATTTATTTTATTAAGACTAAGCTTCTTATTTTATATTTCCTCTCTAATACGTATGATTCAAAAGGGACAGGAATGGTCATAAATCCATTGGAGATGTCTGTCCCAGTGTTGCTGTTGGGTCCACAGTAATTTCCCTATTGATCATTAACTTCATTCAAATCAGTGATTGGAACAAATACATTTTCAGATAATTCGTAACACCTACCGGAGATGTATAAAATTACTAATAAAATGTACAGAAGCGTTTGACAGGCAATATGACATAATTTATAAGGGGTTATGGAAGGCAAGAACGAAAAGCACATTCATTTATCTGAATGTCACTGCATTGTACTGCAATTTCGATACAACTATAACCATTGCTTAGAGACCACCTGAAAACTATTTTAACAAAAAAACAAGATTGCAGGTGTATAACACAATATAACAATATTTCCTTCTTCCTTTATTGACAATGTATTGCTAAACATTTTTCACACTGTCACACAGACAGAAATACATTTTCCCCTTGAAAATAAGGAAATGATGAACCGACATTATATGAATTATAAAACCTCCACGTGGGTAATATTAGTGTGTAGTGTGATGCCTGTTCATTTGTTTTGTTTTATTATGAATTGGATTTTGCTTTGAACAGTACAGTATTTTTGCACTTTGTATTGCTCTTGTGTTTGTGAGTCGCCCTGGATAAGGGTGTCTGCCAAGAAATAATAATACAAATAATAATGAATGTGTAATATTTAAATATAGGCAAGCAATTTAAAACATTTATAAGATGTAGAGTTCCTCTCTGGGCATGAACAAGTCATGTTGTTGCTTCATTCACGCTCACAACATTGGCTTGTTTAAAAAAGATATTTATAGCTGAAATCAGAAATGTAATACTATGGCAACTCATTTTCTACTTTGCGGGGAACACAGGAAAAAAGTGGGTTACGTCTAATAGAATTTGAAAGGTATTTGAAATTGTCTTTTGGTTGATTTCCACAAACCCTTGAGCTATGTGAAGCTATGTGATGTCGTGACTAACATGGTACACAATGGGAAATACAGGTCCAGTTCTTTTGCAATGGGAAGGACAGCAAAGCCGAGCAAATGAGAAAAACATAATTTGCTTTTGATGTGGAGTTAAAACACTACTGGAGGAAGTGCCTTCACCAAGTTAATTCCATTCCCCTATCCCGTTAAGAAAATATTGTATTTAATACAAAGCCAGCATAATACATAATTTAAGACACAAAAGTATAACATTTCTCAACACAACTAGTTGTTTTTGTTGTTTTAACGTTTTATGTTGATTGAATTCTGTTTCGGGCTAAAAATGAAAAGGAAGATGAGGAATTGCCTAGTCAAATTCTAAACATATTTAAACATTACATGTAGCAAGCCTGCAAACAGATGCCTCAACAATGTCTCTGTTGTCAGGGTTACTAATCATACAGTTTCTCATCCAATATCATCGTATGGTATATGCTACTGTTTCCTTTTTTTATTCTTATTTGCTTTCTGGTGGATATAATAGAGCAAAAAGTGTTTGTGAAGGGCACCAGTTTCCACCTTATCTTATCTCTTCAATGTGAACACAGATAATACACACTAATATTCCTACAACTCACGAACCCTTCATCACCGGATGCTGGCTGCTTGACCCTGTCCAGTGTGGCTTCCATCCCACGCACTCCACACCACTGGCTCTGATCCCAATCCCTAAATCCTTCCCATTCTCTTTCAGGCTCATATATGCTATGTTTTTACTTTTGACAAAGGTGACCACATCATCTTCCTCTGCTCCTGTCTGGTGCACTTCCTGCCTCTCTGACAGCTGCAGGTTTCGTGGTGTTTGTCTCTCTCCACACCTCTCTGGGTGCTCTCCAGGATTCCCTCTCCGCTCATTTCACACCCCCGCTCTGGGTTCTCAAATTTCTTCCCACAGCAACCCCCTTATCTTGTTCCCGTCCTGTCAATCCAACAATTCTTCATCAGTATTCTGTTCTCTTCTTTGCCAACCCTGCCTGGATGCATTTACATCATCTTCAACTCAAACTCACCTGCTCTGCATCCCTTTCTCCTGATCCCTCTATAGCGATCTCTCCGTCTCCACCTCCATCTCTCCCTCTCCACCCCTGCTATAAGCCCTTGTCTTGCCTGGCATACTCCTGCCATCTTTCTCAAATACAATACACTGACTCTCCTCTGTCAGAAACCTGCTGCTCCCAGATCCTGACAGCTCCTAGTTCCTTCTGGACAGGATATTGTTAAACTGGCCGGCTTCCTTAGGTCAACCATCCCGAATCTCCAATTTAAAATAACATGGTATCTAAATGTGTTTATGCCCCATGTATGAAGATTCCTCTGAACATCCTTAGGTTTAACTTATTTTAAATGTCTCAATCTCAATGCACTGTATTAAAGGTAAATCTGAGAATAGGTAAGATTTTGTTATGTGTGTCCTCCAGTAATAATATCACATTCATCTTTACTAAAGGAATGCTAAGACTGACTGGCTACTTTTCAGAGAAGGTTTCAAATGTGTATCCCAGCGCATTTCATTACAGATTAAAATAAATGGCTTAAATATCGCTGTATGAGGCTATTGTCCTCACAATGAGGAAACTAATTTCTGAGCTTATCATGGGGAAGAATAATTTTTACAAGTTCATTTTTGGTAAATAGTTTTTTGTACAGTACTTATAAGCAGTCAATCCAGCAGTGACCTCAAGCTTAGGAGATTCAATGTAGGAGGTTTTACAGATCCACATTTCAGTCAGTCCTCACGGGCTCACTAATGTAACTACTTAACAGCATATCTCTAGGACAAATTCCCCATGAGATGGTGTCAGTCAGCACAAGAGTCTGAATTATTAATATACTGCTGGTGTAATGGGTATGTGTCCTATTTACAAATAATTCTAATCAACACAAAGCGAGAACAAGTTATGTCTGTGGATAAATTGTGTGTGTGTGTGTGTGTGTGTTTCCTTATTTTTTTGGATGTAACACTTGGGTATTGAAACACTTATACATTTTATGACATTACTTTCATAGTCTTAACAAAGACAAGATGTTGAATGAATATCATAATATATATCCCAATCACTTATCAGAAAAGATGGATAGACAGAGAGATAGTCAAATAGATAGACAGGCTAGAGATCAAAGGTCCTGAAGCAACAGTACAGTGATGTGCAGAATAACTGGGGGAGAGCATTGAATTGCCAAGCAGATAACTGACTCCTTTTTAAAAATACATGATAGAAACTGCTGAACCAGCTGCTCAGAAGGGAAATGCCAGTCCAGCATCTTCTCCTTTTATCAGCAAAGCGGTACAGTGCTGGAAGGGTGTATGTCCTGCCTGCTAAATCAATTTAGGGAGCATGCATGTTAAGTATCTTGGGCTTTGTGAACACTTTCTTCCGATAAATCAACAACAGTTCTGTAAGTACAAATTTAGAAGTCATGTCTAAAATATGCGGCTGCCCCTTTCCTGCCGTTGGAATGACATCTTGTCAATACAAGAACATGTTCTCTGTTCCCCCACCCCCACACACCAACATTGATACTATAAGAATTCAACAAAGTTACTGTGAATTCCTTCCTGGGTGAAACTTTCGGTATCAACATCTGAACACCTCAAATGCCCTTTTCTGTAACTTGTCTTTCCCATATTGTCATGATTTGTATATTTTCTCTCTCAGTGTACAGCTGGGCCCATGTTCCTCCTCATGCCTCAATCTCAATGTCCAGCTCAGAAAATGAAAGTACAAAGAGGATCATTGATTATTGCCATGTTTCCCTTTATTATTATTATTTATTTATTTATTTATTTCTTGGCAGACGCCCTTAACCAGGGCGATTTACAAAATATAAGCACAATACAGAGTTAAAAATTACGGTTCAGTACAAGTCATAAAACATTACAAATTCAAATTTACATAATACAGTGAAATTCAAAGCATAATACATTTTACAAGTTCCAATTTACACGAGTGAATACATGAGGTCTTACATCCTGGATTGTAAAAGCTAAGTGCAGACAAGATTTTGGTCAAAGGCAAAGGGAAAGGGAGCATAGGCGAAATCAAAATAATACAAGTACTAGTAACGTAAGGCAAGTTTTATGATAAAATGTTGTAAAGTGCTATCTTACAGGAGAGTAAAGGAGTAAATTACTAGTACTGTCTGAAAAGATGTTTGTTGAGTAAGTGCTGGAAGGTCAAGGACTCAGTGGGAAGGTTGTTCCACCATTTAGGGGCCAGGGATGAGAAGGAGCAGCTCTGGAGGAAGGAGAGTGGAGAGGAGGCACAGTTAGTCTTCTGGCACATGAGGAGCGCAGTGGTCTGGAGGGGATGTATGGAGAGACGAGGGTCTGAAGGTAACTTGGTGCAGTGTGGTTGAGACAGCAGTAGGTGAGAGTCAATGTCTTGAGCTGAATGCGTGCCGGTATCGGGAGCCAGTGGAGGGAGCGGAGCAGTGGAGTAGCGTGTACGAATCGGGGCAGAGAGCTTGAGGTGGTACGTGTGCATCCAGGTGGAGATAGCAGACAAACAGGAAGAGATGCGAGAGGGGATGAGCGGGTCAGATGAGGGAAAAGACAAGAAGATCTGGGCATCATCTGCGTAGAAGTGCTAGAAGAAACCATGGGATGCGATGAGGGGGCCCAGGGAGTGAGTGTAGAGAGAGAACAGGAGCGGGCCCAGGACGGAGCCTTGAGAAATGCCTGTGAGGAGAGGTTGGGGGGTGGATGAGGAACCTCGCCAGGATACTTGATAGGTCCGGTTGTTGAGGTAGGAGGAGAACCAGGTGAGAGCAGTCCCAGAGATTCCCTTCCTGCACTTTCAGCAGATCCACCATCCAGTGAGTCAGACAATCAGACCAAACACTTAAAAGCTCTTTTGGACATATTATATATACATATATGGAATTTTTCAAGGAGAAGATCTCATGATGATCCGTAAGAGATAGTCTCATCCAATCCACCTGGGAGTGTTTATATTGGTCGACTCCCTTTTGAATTCTGACCGAGCTGCCAGCAGAACTTTTATCTTAATTAAACTACAAAGCACAGTGGAGGAAAAGGCTCATACTTGGCTCTCACACATTGCTGAATAATTTCAGCTCGTTTCGTAAGAGGATCATTGTGACTACTGCCAGCTCCATTTTCATAATTAATTAATATATTTTAATTAATTAACACATCTTTCTCTTTTATAGTCAGCTGGCCGCTTATTCATTGACAAGTCTTGTTTCCATTGGAGCCACTGTCATGTTGCCATATTATGCTCTCCAATAAAAATAAATACACAAAAGGATTCTATAATGAAATGTTACTTACATAATTTGCTTAACGGATGTCCTCAAAAAACATTTTAAAAGTCCATTCACTGACTAAACAGCAAGATTAAAAAAAAAAAAAACATCATCATCATTGTGCCAACACAGCCATTTCTGGGATAAACGGTAAACTCTTGGTTTTGCATATTAATAAAATGCATATACCAACAAAGAATACATATATACATACATACATTCATTAACAAACAAACCAACAAATAAATCAATTGTTCATTACCCAGCACAACTGCAATTTTGTAAGTGTTTATCCTCTAAAGATGACTGTTTCCTGATCTGCCTTATTTAATTCCCTCAAGCATCATACAAGGAACTTTTAAATTCTACCCTGCCACACTACAGCCGAAAGAAAAATTCAAAAGGTTGATTTCCCCTTCAGGTGTCAAGGCCGTTTCTGAGAGCCTGGCTCTGGCAGCAAGCCCAGAGATTTTTCTGACAATGGAGAATCTTAAGTTAAACACAGTCCACAAGGATGACAACAAAGGCTGCTCCGAGAAGATGAATAATACTAGCATTCATATATTGATACTCTGTTATATAACCAATTAGGCTATTGGTCAAACAAAACAAAACAAAACCTATTCTACATTCTATTACCAAAAACTAGAGATAAGCCTGCACAGAATATTTAGTAAGTCAATATGAAGGCTCAATTGCAATAAACAATAAGAGTCAGTATGCATCATGTGCGCCTTGCAAAGCTTTTTAAAAAGAGAACAAAAGAATTTAAGAAGAGAATAATTCTTATTTCAGTGATAATATTAATAATAATAATATATTATTATTATTTCACCAAGACTGTTCCCTTCAATGCTATTATTATTTAATCATAATCACAATCATAATTTATCACTCACCATAGAGTGGAAACTATTTAAGCAATGTTTAGACCATATTCCCTTTGAACAATTAGCCCAAAAAGGAAAAGACTAAGTGTGTTAAAGGACAGCCACAAAGTGTCATACAGGAACAAAAACAATCACACACAACCAACATATGATACACTACCCAAAAACGCCAAGCTTGTAGGGGACACAAGCATGTCATATAGTACAACCGCTTACTACATTACCACTTCATCTGGCCTGTGTGTGTGTTTATCTGTGTGGCTGTGCTGGTCAGTCAGTGTGTGTGTGTTTGTCAGTATGGTCGTGCTGGTCAGTCAGTGTGTGTGTGTTTGTCAGTATGGTCGTGCTGGTCAGTCAGTGTGTGTATGTGTACGCATCCACTTTGCTAACAGATACAGTATTAGACCTCCACCTCCCCAGAATAGAGAGTGTAGCAGGGGAGATCAGGGCTTAATTTCTGTCACTTTCTGGTCACAATTAGTTTTTTATTGCAGTAGGCCAGAATGTGGCAGGATATGGAGTGGAGGATCAGCATTACTGTACAGAGAATTCATAGAGGTAGTATATTTGACCATTATATCGCTATATTTCAAAAAATAGAAGGCATTTGCCATCATTAATTTGTTTTGTTGCAGTATTTTGTCAGTGCAAGCTTAGAGGTCACTATGAAATCTTATGCCACACCACACTTTACTGTGTTTTGACCACAGTAAACTACACACTGCTATACAGTATCGCTGTACTGCAGATCTAAAGAACCAAGGATGGAGAATTAAGATGGAAATGGCAGAAAACGTTGCATTTGGGGGATTAGCCTTAACGTCTTAATACGGGGCAGTTTTTAAGATTTATTTAATTTTCTCTGTCCTGCATTAAACTTTGTATTTTCCTATGGTTAGTATTAACATGCTTAATTAAGAAACATTAGAAACATAGAAAGTTTACAAACGAGAGGAGGCCATTCGACCCATCGTGCTTGTTTGGTGTCCATTAATAACTAAGTGATCCAAGGATCCTATCCAGTCTATTTTTAGATGTTCCCAAATTTTCAGCTTCAATTTGTTCAGATTGTGACAACTCTCTGTGTGAAGAAGTGTCTCCTGTTTTCTGTTTTGATTGCCTTGAAGCCCAATATCCATTTGTGTCCCGGGTGCGTGAGTCCCTGCTGATCTGGAAAAGCTCCTCTGGTTTGATGTGGTCGATGCCTTTCATGATTTTAAAGACTTGAATCAAGTCCCCACGTAGTCTCCTCTGTTCCAGGATGAAAAGGTTCAGTTCCTCAGTCTCTCAGTAGGACATTCCCTTCAGACCTGGAATAAGTCTGGTTGCTCTCCTCTGAACTGCCTCTAGAGCAGCGATATCTTTCTTGAAGTGTTGAGCCCAGAACTGCACACAGTATCCAGATGAGCTCTAACTAGTGCATTGTACAGTCTGAACATTACTGCCCTTGTTCTCAATTCTACACTTTTGACAATATACCCTAATATTCTGTTTGTCTTTTTTATTGCTTCCCCACATTGTTTGGATGGAGAAAGTGAGGAGTCCACGTAGACTCCTAGGTCTTTCTCATGCGTTACTTCATCTAGTTCTATTCCCCCCACAGTGTAATTATAGTGGACAGTTTTGTTACCTGCATGTAATACCTTGCACTTGTCCACATTGGATTTCATCTGCCAGGTGTCGGCCCACAACTCAACATTATCCGAGTCTGTAGTTTAGTCTGATGTTTACACGGATTGTAATAATCACGCGCGAGTCTCTCTCCCGCGCGCAGCTGTCTCGGGCAGGTGCGCGAGCTCAGCGCGCGCGTGGAGGGGGCGGGGCGGGGCGGGGCGGGCGGACGTGACGTCACGGGCAGGCATGTACACTGTTGGAGTGAGCCATGGCAACACTGTGTCTAACAGAGCCCTCAGCGGATCACCTGCGCTGACACTGCCCTCAGAGGGCCGCTCCTCAGCGCACCCTGACACCGCCAGTTCGCCCCAGTTTCCGAGGAGAGACGCAGCCTGCGCCGAAGAAGCCCGCGATGGCTCTGGCTTAGCAGCTGCTGGTCCGCGGGGGACGGAGGAGTACCGGCAGTCTCGTCCACAGCCGCTCTGCCAGTTTGAAGCATGGCACCGTGATGGGAGAGCTGCTTACTGTGGCCAAAGCGCCGTGAGGATTATCACAGTGTAGGGGACTGAGCCCCTACCTCTCCAGGAGTCATTAGCTCTTCCTATTCCTGTTGATACTACTATTAATAAACATGGCACAGGTGCATGATCTTCTAGATGAACTTTGCACTAGCGACCTTTTATTTTAAAATATTTTCCGTTTTTTGGGGGGAGGGGTATTTGTATTTCTCCCGAGTTGGAGCCCTGCTGCCTGGACAACTGTACACTCACAATACAGTCTACATCGCCGGTAAGTGCATCTGAAGGGCCGTGAAGATGGCGACGGGAACGGGCTGGCAGCAGTACTACAGCACTGCCAGCAACCCGTCTGCGGGAGCCGCGAAATATAACTCCCCCACCGCCTCGACCATGTCCTACCAGTCGGGATTAACCCTGGAATATACCCAGGATCTGCATCTGAAAATGAGCAAGAAAATAGCACAACTCACTAAGGTAGGTTTTAAAATAAGGATTATAATCTTCATTGTATATTTATTTATTTCATTTGATGTGTTAAAGCATATTTGTTCAACAGGGTTAGCAAAACAGCCTTGGTGAGGTAGGTACTATGTGCGCTTTCGCCCCCCCACCCCCAAATGTGCAGCCCGGGGCACTTCCCTGGCCTGTGTGATCGACCCGTCCCATCCCGCCCGACCCGACCCGACAAAACATACAATTCCTAAAATGCAATTCATATATACTGTGACTGTGTGACCTGAAAACGTGCATTGATCTGAGCTTCTGTTGCTTCTCCTTTATGATTTTGCATTGATCTCGTTTTATCTTTCACCTGCGTTATTAAGGAATAAAGTTACCTACAAAGTGAAAATATTGCCTATGCTGTGGTAACCCCATCACGGGATTTATAAATGCATGTTCAAAATCCTAATCTTGTTTTCTTCATTATAATAATAATAATAATAATAATATAATATCATCGCATCAGTTGCAATGGAGGGGTATCGTCAGTCTAATGAATGAGCTTTGCTCCATCTCCGCATTAGAGGTACAGTGCACAAAATCCGCTGGAAACAGACCCAGATGTTATTTCTTGCAAAACAGGTAATTAAAATGCAAAACCCGTTAAATACATGTTCGTGATATCTTCCTAATTGTTGCTGACAGTTCATATGGACGTCTTCAGTCGTATCCCAGCTTGATAGCGTCCTATAAAATGTGCTCCCACCCCCCATCTGCCAGTCTCCTGTATCTCCGAAAAAATAATGTTGAGAACTGCAGTTCGACCTCATCATAGTAACAGGTTAGGCGCTGTCAAAGAAAGCAAGAAAAGATAAATGAAAAAGTAATCTTGCCCATCTCACCCTGGGATAGATTTTGAAACGGGTAAACAGATTGGGGAGTTAGCTTTCCCTGAAGCATGTCATTTCCTGGTCAATAGGAATTTATTTTTCATCTGTACTGTTTTTCCATCGAAAAGAAGTGAAGGACTGTTTCTTTTCTCCGGGGAATACATTTGTGTTTTAAATACCCCCATAATGATGATCATGGAATTACATTTGAAAAGGTCAGGTCCGTTTCACTGCCAGCATTTATTTAAGTAAGCACTACTACTGGAACATCAGAAAGGACCATTTAATTTGTTTTGCTGTGTGCGCTGGTACATATGCTGTCAGAATACCAACAGAACATGTATTCCACCCACATTTTTTGAAGTGAAAAGTGCAGGTTTTTCTTGAGCTCCTGAGGTATTCTGGAAGATCCCCAGAATCACCTTTATTTCCCTTCCTTAAAAGGCAATACTTTCCTTTCTCATTGAATGACAAACTATGAAAGTGTAGTTTAGAATTACAAAACGTTTATCCTCTTTGCATTGAAGATTTTGACATGCCTACTTCCTTCAGAAGTACATTGACAACTTGTCATGTGCACTCGCATTTGTATTGGTCACCAAAGCAATGAGAGCCGTACCTCACGAAGGAACCGGGGCAGAATTGGAACTGCTGCTTCCAATTAGCTGGTAGTGACAGGCACTGAGCACATCACCCAGACTGTGCTTGCTGAAGATAAGAGGAGTGCGCTGTCTAACCAGAGAAATGACAGTATCCCAAACCCAGGTCTAGGGCTATCATTCCAAGTTCTGTTTAATACTATTTGGAACCTCTCCTGGTTAATATAAAAACAAGAACTCCTCAAGCTGATATTATTTTACCATCAAGGTCTGACATCTCCTGAAATCCGAATTGATGACATCGAACCAGTGAACCAATATGTGGTCTGATGCAATAGCAAGCTTATAGCAAACCTTTGTGGGGGAAAAAAAATCCCAGTACATTTATATGTCAAAAAACGAAAACCTTACTTTCACAAACCCCTCACTCTGATGTACTGGGGTCTTTAATACAAAATAAAACAACAGAGGAACAACCTGGTACTCGAGGATTTTAGACAGTATCTTCTCCACATTGTTTCTGGCCAGACAGATTCCTTATGCCTTTGAGATTCACAAACAATAACCCTTGATTGATTTCCATCAGCTTTTCAATTTGAATACCGTTTTCCATATCTGACTGCCAGTCATGGGGCTTCTCGCTGCAGCTTCATACACAGGGGCAATCGGCAGGATTGACAAGTCCTGCTCTCCCACTTCAGTATTCAGCTCTTTGCCAGCTCATGGCTGGCCTCGGCAAGATACAGAGAAGAAGAGATCTGGCCTGCTTTTTATATTTAAAGAGACAATGGCAGAGTAAGCTTATCTGAGTTTTTTTTTAAGTATTGAAGGTGCAGTGATTTCCTTATCCTTAAAAAAAAAATGCACTGCCTTTTTTTTTTTTTTCTGTGAAAATATTTTGTATTCTCTCGTGTGTATATATATTCCTATTGAATTCTAGTCATTTTGTGAGTATGTATCATTCTGTTGTTAATTATCTTATGAGACGTCACAAGAATGAACTGCCAGCTTGCAGGCTAATTGTGTGTGTCACTCCTTTAACATCTTAGAAACAAACAATTACGGAGAAGTTTGGCATCCTTGATGAGCATTGCTACCTCGATGCTTACTACCCATCGATATCTGTGTTGATTTCTCTATTGTCTTCATTGAAAACAAATTTCTACAACCTATTTTGACTGTTGCCCAAAAGATATGATATCTATCAAAATTGATCAAGTTTGGGTATTTAGACTAGATGCCTGGAGGAGAAGAAAGGGTTTGTGGTCCTTTGTGTTGAGTAGAATATGCTGTATTCCTTCATCCAGGGGCCCTTATCTGTGAAGCTCTGTCACCTGGAAGAAAAATGCAAAAACGTGGTTCCATAGCAACTGACTCCTCACGATAACCAGACTGCTTTTTATGGTTTAGTGGATAATTACAGAGTATTAGCAGTACATTTGTGAAAGCCAAAGAATATACTGTTTGGAATATTTTATTGTATTTGTGACTTTTTAAATGAAAAGTTGTTCTTTGAGCTTACTCGCCGCGTTCACATGGTATTGATTATAGTAGTGCAGGATGCACTTATCAATACAAAATAATTTCTAAACTATTCTAGCTCCTTATTTTTTACCAGTACTTGGATGTATTGTGTGTTTTCAATGGCTATCTGTTCCCAAGCTGCTTTGACAGAAACTGGTGATCAGGCAATATTACAAAAACTCCCTGGATAAGGGTATCTGTCCAGAAAAAAAAAAAAATAATAATAACTAGAATGGTTAAGTTCCTGGAGAGACTTTCTTTGCATGTGACATTATTTTTGAGTACAGAAAGCAGTATGTTTCAGTGTACATGTAGTATGTACAAGATACTACAGTATACAACAGTGTACTATGGTATATCATGTATGGTATAATACAGTGTACTATAGTATTTGTTATACTGTAGTAAGCGATCTAGTGCATCACAAGGTATTACAGTATAGTATACAACAATGTACCATAGTATTTGTTGTAGAACTGCAGTAAGTACTATAGTATCTTACAAGGTACTATAGTATTCAACAGTTTACTGTAGTATATAACATGTTTCTATTGTATACTATAGTATAAAAGTGTACTATACTATATCACAAGTTACTACAGTGTATTATAGTGTGACAATATTATGGTATAATACAGTTTACTATAGTATCTGTGGTACTGTAGTACATCACGGTACTAAAGTACAGTGCCCTGTGAAAGTATTCACCCCCCTTAGCATTTTTCCTATTTTATTGCCTTAAAACCTGGAATTAAAATAGATTTTTTGGGGGTTTGTTTCATTTGATTTACACAACATGCCTACCACTTTGAAGATGCAAAATATTTTTTATTGTGAAACAAACAAGAAATAAGACAAAAAAAAACAGAAAACTTGAGCGTGCATAACTATTCACCCCCCCAATGTCAATACTTTGTAGAGCCACCTTTTAGATGCAATTACATTGGGCAGATACCCAATCTCTGCTGTGGAGCTTTGCAGCTCCTTCAGGGCTATCTTTGGTGTCTTTTTTGCCTCTCTGATTAATGCCCTCCTTGCCTGGTCCGTGAGTTTTGGTGGGCGGCCCTCTCTTGGCAGGTTTGTTGTGGTGCCATATTCTTTCAATTTTTTAATAATGGATTTAATGGTGCTCTGTGGGATGTTCAAAGTATTTGTTTTATAACCCAACCCTGATCTGTGCTTCTCCACAACTTCGTCCCTGACCTGTTTGGAGAGCTCCTTGGTCTTCATGGTGCCACTTGCTCAGTGGTGTTGCAGACTCTGGGGCCTTTCAGAACAGGTGTATATATACTGAGATCATTTGACACTTAGATTGCACACAGTTGGACTTTATTTAACTAATTATGTGACTTGTGAAGGTAATTGGTTGCATCAGATCTTATTTAGGGGCTTTATTGCAAAGGGGGTGAATACATACAGTGAGGGGAAAAAAGTATTTGATCCCCTGCTGATTTTGTACGTTTGCCCACTGACAAAGAAATGATCAGTCTATAATTTTAATGGTAGGTGTATTTTAACAGTGAGAGACAGAATAACAACAAAAAAATCCAGAAAAACGCATTTCAAAAAAGTTATAAATTGATTTGCATGTTAATGAGGGGAATAAGTATTTGACCCCTTCGACTTAGTACTTGGTGGCAAAACCCTTGTTGGCAATCACAGAGGTCAGACGTTTCTTGTAGTTGGCCACCAGGTTTGCACACATCTCAGGAGGGATTTTGTCCCACTCCTCTTTGCCGATCCTCTCCAAGTCATTAAGGTTTCGAGGCTGACGTTTGGCAACTCGAACCTTCAGCTCCCTCCACAGATTTTCTATGGGATTAAGGTCTGGAGACTGGCTAGGCCACTCCAGGACCTTAATGTGCTTCTTCTTGAGCCACTCCTTTGTTGCCTTGGCTGTGTGTTTTGGGTCATTGTCATGCTGGAATATCCATCCACAACCCATTTTCAATGCCCTGGCTGAGGGAAGGAGGTTCTCAAACCAAGATTTGACGGTACATGACCCCGTCCATCGTCCCTTTGATGCGGTGCAGTTGTCCTGTCCCCTTAGCAGAAAAACACCCCCAAAGCATAATGTTTCCACCTCCATGTTTGATGGTGGGGATGGTGGGAGCCAGAAATCTTGCTGAAAATCAAATACTTATTTCCCTCATTAACATGCAAATCAATGTATAACTTTTTTTGTTGTTATTCTGTCTCTCACTGTTAAAATACACCTACCATTAAAATTATAGACTGATCATTTCTTTGTCAGTGGGAAAACGTACAAAATCAGCAGGGGATCAAATACTTTTTCCTTCACTGTATGCACGCACCACTTTTCCGTTTTTTATTTTTTTGAATTTTTCAAAACAAGTTATTTTTTTCATTTCAGTTCACCAATTTGGACTATTTTGTGTATGTCCATTACATTACATCCAAAGAAAAATCTATTTAAATTACAAGTTGCAATGCAACAAAATTGAAAAAAGGCCAAGGGGGTTGAATACTTTCACAAGGCACTGTATACTATAGAAAATGTTATATGTAGTGATCTAAGCTATGTATGCAGGAGGGAATAATGCGTAATAGTACAAATAAAAAGTACATTACAGGGTACTGCAGTATACTATTGTATAAAAGTGTATTATGGTATAATACAGTGTACTATAGTATATCACAAGTTAATACAGTCTACTATAGTATAAAAGTTTATTATGGTATAATACAATGTACTATAATATTTGTTGTACTACTGTAGGACGTACTATAGTACATCACAAGGTACTACAGTATACAATTGTGTACTATAGTATATCATGTAACAGTATACTGTAGTATTACAGTGTATAATGGTATAAAACAGTGTACTATATTAGTTGTACTGCTGTATGAAATACTGTAGTACATTGCAAGGTACTACAGTATAATAGAATACAGTATACTATAGAATTTATTGTAGTACTGTAGTAAATACTATAGAATGTCACAAGATTATGTCACGTACAATATAGTATAAAACAGTATACTATAATATTTATTGTGCTGTAGTTAGTACTACAGTGTTACAACAGTATAAAAGTGTACTATAGTATATCACAAGGTACTACAGTATGCTATAGTATACAACAGTGTTCTACAATATTTGTTGTACCATAGTAAGTGTACTGTAGTACATTGCAAGGTACTACAGTATAATGATTGTATTGTGTTTTTCTTAACTATATTTTTCATATACCATTAACTATATTTTTGTAAAGCTGCTTTTAGTATGAAAAGCGCTATATAAATAAAGTTGTATTATTATTGTTTATTATTATTAACTTAGTCTTTGTAAGTATAACAAATAATTATTTAAAAAATATATAATACTATGCAGGTAAATATGATTGTAACCACACAGTAGAAGTAGTCCATCAAAGTGTGTAAAAGTAATACGCCTTTTAGCTGAAGTATAATAAAATATTTACAGTCATAGTATGTTAAGTAAATTGTTACTATTAGTAGTAGTAGTAGTAGTAGTAGTAGTAGTAGTAGTGGTAGTCATTATAGTGGTATATTTGTTGTAGTAGCAAATAATATTGATATTAGTCACGTTTATTAAAAGTTTTAAGTTGAGTTATCTAGAAAAAGTGTTTATATATACACTCACCTAAAGGATTATTAGGAACACCTGTTCAATTTCTCATTAATGCAATTATCTAACCAACCAGTCACATGGCAGTTGCTTCAATGCATTTAGGGGTGTGGTCCTGGTCAAGACAATCTCCTGAACTCCAAACTGAATGTCTGAATGGGAAAGAAAGGTGATTTAAGCAATTTTGAGCGTGGCATGGTTGTTGGTGCCAGACGGGCCGGTCTGAGTATTTCACAATCTGCTCAGTTACTGGGATTTTCACGCACAACCATTTCTAGGGTTTACAAAGAATGGTGTGAAAAGGGAAAAACATCCAGTATGCGGCAGTCCTGTGGGCGAAAATGCCTTGTTGATGCTAGAGGTCAGAGGAGAATGGGCCGACTGATTCAAGCTGATAGAAGAGCAACTTTGACTGAAATAACCACTCGTTACAACCGAGGTATGCGGCAAAGCATTTGTGAAGCCACAACACGTACAACCTTGAGGCGGATGGGCTACAACAGCAGAAGACCCCACCGGGTACCACTCATCTCCACTACAAATAGGAAAAAGAGGCTACAATTTGCACAAGCTCACCAAAATTGGACAGTTGAAGACTGGAAAAATGTTGCCTGGTCTGATGAGTCTCGATTTCTGTTGAGACATTCAGATGGTAGAGTCAGAATTTGGCGTAAACAGAATGAGAACATGGATCCATCATGCCTTGTTACCACTGTGCAGGCTGGTGGTGGTGGTGTAATGGTGTGGGGGATGTTTTCTTGGCACACTTTAGGCCCCTTAGTGCCAACTGGGCATCGTTTAAATGCCACGGCCTACCTGAGCATTGTTTCTGACCATGTCCATCCCTTTATGACCACCATGTACCCATCCTCTGATGGCTACTTCCAGCAGGATAATGCACCATGTCACAAAGGTCGAATCATTTCAAATTGGTTTCTTGAACATGACAATGAGTTCACTGTACTAAACTGGCCCCCACAGTCACCAGATCTCAACCCAATAGAGCATCTTTGGGATGTGGTGGAACGGGAGCTTCGTGCCCTGGATGTGCATCCCACAAATCTCCATCAACTGCAAGATGCTATCCTATCAATATGGGCCAACATTTCTAAAGAATGCTTTCAGCACCTTGTTGAATCAATGCCACGTAGAATTAAGGCAGTTCTGAAGGCGAAAGGGGGTCAAACACAGTATTAGTATGG
Organism: Amia ocellicauda; assembly: GCF_036373705.1. Lineage (NCBI taxonomy): Eukaryota > Metazoa > Chordata > Actinopteri > Amiiformes > Amiidae > Amia > Amia ocellicauda. Next base: position 47,421,631 of record NC_089850.1, read on the forward strand.
TGTTCCTAATAATCCTTTAGGTGAGTGTATATGTGTATATATATATATATATATAATAAATTAAACTTTTGTTACTACAGTATACAATAGTATAAAAGTATATGGTATAATACAGTAGTATAGTATACTAATATACTATCATACTAGTATATATTGTATCGGTACTAGTATACTATTATACTATAGAAAATGTTATTAAAGGGAATAAACTATGGTATGTAAGTACGTAGATGTGAATAATATGGAATAATAGCAATAAATAAATCTCTATTAAAGCCCTGTATATATGAATGTAATGTAGTATAATTATTATCATAAGTAGCAGTGGTGTAAGACTGATATTATATGGTATTATTAGAGGGAATCCTATGGTACATACTTCTTATGGAAAACAATTGTTAAAATCATAGAATATATCCTAAATTCCTGTATATACAAAAGTAATATAGTATAATTATTAGTAGTAGCAGAAGTGGTATAAGTATTAGTGTCATACAGTATTATATGAGGAAATAAAATAATATGCAATGGGAAATCCCAGCACAACACAGCAACGTGGAGAGAACAACAGACAGTGAGGCGGAGTCTAACCATTGGGTTGAAAAAAATGAAAGTCTGTGACCGCTGATTGGTTATTACAAATTAGATCTCAATGATGATTGGCTACTGACCTTCAGTTTGGAATGTCTGTTCGAGAGAATGCGTTCCACCATTTAAATCAGTGGGAAATGTAAGGTTTACGATCGATCCTAGCTGTACAAAAAACAAAAGCAACCTGAACGGTATAATGACTAATTAAATTTGGGATGTGTACGGTAAGAACTATAATCAGGAGTTATTTAGATGGATGGAATAATAATAATAATGATTTAGTAAGAGAACAAGACTCTGCAGACAAATAATAATAATATATTTCAAAAATATTAAAGGATTACTTAATATAGCTTCTGATTGAGTTTTGCAACATTCATAATAATAATAATTAAAACAACCAGTGCTAATGTATCTACTGTTCATATCTATTAGTTTTAAGTTTTTTAAGTAACTTGCCTAACAATGATCAGCTGATCAGCAGAACACAATGAGCTGCACAATTCCTCGCTGTGCTAAATTGCCTGTGGTCTCTGCTGGCCCCGGTAACTCAATTGAACAGTTGATGTCTACTTCATGACCATTTAGAACAGGAGTAGGCCATGCTGGTCCTGGAGGGCCTCTTTTCCTGCAGGTTTGTATGTCTTTCATTCAGCAATAACTGAACACCTGGAATTCTGACCAATTAAACCAATCACTGATTCAATCCATCAGTTAATTTATTAGGGCTTGAGGAGTAAACACATACCAGGCATTTCTGTCTGGTTTGCCTACCACTGCTTTAGAACGTTACTGCTAAAGGTCTTCATCTCTCTACGTAAAAATGCCATAGCTCTCAAGTCTCATGCACTGGGCGTGAGTCTAACGCATTGAGGCTCCATCTCGCACTCTCACGCATTGTTGCTAAAATCTCACGCATTTGCCCCTAACATTTGTTTGACCCCCCCCCCCCCCCATCCTGGCTCAACAAATATATGCAGACACCCTCAGGCTCTGTAACCTCATGTGACAAACACGTTATTGACATTTTCAAAACTTGAGAGCAACAGAAATGCTCTTATGAAAAGGACACAGGGTAAAATTTAAGATCACCTAATGGTGTCTGGGGCATAAAATCCTCCTTCACACATTCACATTCAGGGCAGGTAAGAACATCTCGTGCAATTCTTCATTATATTTGGGTTTTTAATTTATTTTCCCTTCGTCTGCTTCTCCACTGACATTTCTTCCCCATAGTTAGTGAGTTCCAGACTGGTTTTCTTCAGAGTTAGATCCTGTGAATGTTCTAATTTTCTTCCTTTAACTTTAAGATGATCGTGTCCTATTGAATATAGCCCTAGTTCTTGGACATTTTTCAGTTGATATCATGTATAGCTTTCTCTTTCTGACTATGCCATGGTTCTAGAACATTCAAAGAGTGTAAGCTGCACAATTGAAAAGAAAATATATTAGAAACATACATTTTCTTGACTGGGTTTTTGCCAGGTTTAACTCCATGCAGAGAAATTTGATTTTGCCTAAGATGGCCAAGTGTATACCCTTGCTAATCCATTTAATAGTACATTTTCAAAGTCATTACTTTGACCATATTACACAGGTTAAAATTTATATTTATTATCCATGAGATGGACTCCTTATTACACAGAAGTCAAATAACTTCTAATTTATGATCAGATGGCATAGCCTGAGGCTGCAGAGGCATTTACAATCCTAATGCTAACTGGGGCCATAGTCAGGAAGCATCGCTCAAGAAACTTCAGGAGTCTTTGTCTAGTCTACACATGATGGGGAATGGTCACCACACAACTTCTTCAGCAATGTGTAAAGAATCATTGGCAATGAAAAGCGAGCTGGAGTGCAATGCAACTATATTTTTGGAAAATTATACCGTAATGGCCCTAAGAAGTACATATTTGTAAAATGTATTACTGACTCTTGGTTTTATTAAATTAATAATATCTCAATATACACCGATTAGCCATAACATTATGACCACTGAAAGGTGAAGTGAATAACACTGATAATCTCGTTATCATGGCACCTGTCAGTGGGTGGGATACATTAGGCAGCAAGTGAACATTTTGTCTTCAAAGTTGATGTGTTAGAAGCAGGAAAAATGGGCAAGCGTAAGGATCTGGATCTTCACTTTAAATGACTGTAATATGTATGCAAGGAAATATTTATAATTTTGAAGTTTTTTAGCTGTTGGAAAGGAATTACTGATTTAAGTATTTTCTCTCTTCAAGTTACTTAAAACAGAAACACCATCAGTTCCAACTGCAATTTTCAACTGCCTTTTAGAAACTGTAACATGAAATAAGACTTCTAATGTGAACAGAATTTTTATTAAATATTCACTGATATTCAAACTTTAAAGTGGTGTCAAGCAGAAACCGAGGTAAACTAATCACAGTACACTGCTACACTAACATTTCAGGACAGTCAACAGGCTTATTTTGAGAGCTTTGTACTGTAAAGATATAAAATATAAAATATATAAAAATGCCTATTAAGAATTTGTCAGGATCATTACTCCGTTTTCATCGATTCTATGAATGTTGCATAATTACAATTTCCGCATTTATTTATTTACATTCCTGATGCACCTTGGGAGAAAATCCCTATATACTTGGAGAGTAGATTTACAAATACGGAGTTGATTGTTTGCTTAAACTATTGTATTAAGTTAGAATTTAGTGGTATAATTGGCACTTCATGAAGAATGACGATTAACACTTATTACAGTTTCCACAGTTGTGTGGATTAACTTATCTTATATCAGTCTTAATTTCTAAAATAATATATTGCCTTACCTTTCTCCTCCCTATGCCTCTGAACACTTCTAGATATGGGTGTGCCATTTCAGATTCTAGCAGTGCTGATGCCTGGTGGGCTGACATGCCAATTGAAGACCTGTATGGGTTGTGTTTCTGAATATAAATTGTACCAGTCAAGGACAGTCAGGCAGCACGTATTCTCCCTTGACTTTCTCAGATTTGAATGCAGCTGCTCTGTAAGGATGCTAAACATTTAGCTGAGTTCACTAAGTTGCAGGCACCAGGGGGATGTGACAATTATGGGTGGAAATTGCATATGTGTAGGTCTCCTGTGTGTCCTTTTTATTTTTGTTAAAGAAAAAGGGTACTGTTAAACTTTAGGTTTTAGGGAATTGATTAAAATTAATTTAAAATAAATAAATAAATAAAACTTTGGCTATTTGTGAATAAACAGATTACCTTTTAGATGTATACTTAAATCTGTTTACAAAAACATGAACATGTATTAACTATAGCTTTGAAGTACCCTGTGCAATTTAGCTCCACTGCATAGGCTGCCATTGAGAGAATGTACTTTAAAATTGTTTTTGATTGAAAGAAATCCAGTAACAAAGAACAATAACTGGCTCCCTTTGATCCTTGTCATTGAAGTCGGAAAGTATTCTAAAAAGCCTTTTTATCTCCTGTAGATGAACGCTATTCAAATACTGCACTGAGGCTGTTGCTGAATCGGCAATACAAACCAGAAGTTGAGAGTGAAAAAGTGGAATTATTTTACAGATAGCGCAAGCTAAACAGTCTTGTACAAGCATATACGACTGAGTTGCATCACTGGCTTTCAATTCAACATTTGCTGTCAAAATGCACTTGCTGAACACCTGTAGACACTGCTTGCTTGTGTCCCTTTAGAGGTATCTCATGTCTGCACAAAGCTGTGCGATATCAGTTTCCTGTGGTGTCATGCAATCTAACTGTAGTACCACAGTGTATATGACGTGTTGCTCAGTGGGTGTATGAAATTAGTTGACTACTTTATGAATCAGAGTTTTTTTTATTACATATGTTATGTGATAATGGGAATCTTACTGACTGCATTAATGGTTTCAATTGTTTACCAATTTGTAGAGACTGAGAAGGCAACACTTCACTTTGTACAGAGACTAACCCTTTTCTTTTCTTTTTTTTATGGAAAATATTATGTTCTGCCAAAAGGGCCCAGGGAAGGTCTGAACACAATATTCAGTCACAAGCTTAGGTGAATTGGGCATCCCCTTGCAAAGTATTCACGTGACACTAAATAGATATTAAATGAACATGGTCTCACGGAAACTGTCAATGCAGAGCACCTCCTGGTTTCAGTGCACTTCAGTTCAGTGGGTTGTTGTCTTTTGTTTTTAAGCTGTGCCCTCATTACCCCAGTATCACTCAATACAGATTTGTTGTTAAGAATCGATTTCAGATGTGTTTGTTTTTACTCCTTGGGGCGACGCAAAACCTCGGTTTGCTTCAGTTGGCCTGAAATACCTCCAGGGCACTAGTGCACAATTTTGGCCCGCAGTTCCAGCTTAGTAACATGGATATGTGCCACTACTGCCATGTTGCCAATAGATTTATCCTTCTCTGGTTTCAGTGTTTTTATTGAGTATTATTTTCCTTGTTTAGTTACTATGACAGCGTTATTCTTATGCCAGCATCGGGATAATATAACTGCTCACTCTCTGTATCAATAATGCTTTCAAAAGCATCGGTGAATCTGCGTGTGAAGGGACCTTTGGACAAGGGAATGATGAATGTGTGCGTGCAAACATTTGAAATTTCAATCACACAGTATTAACATCTATTACATGTGAATCCCCTCTTCAGTGCAGAGGCTAGAGATCAATGCTAGAGATGCTGTGGATATTGCTTGTAAGTTGCAACTAATATATAAATGAGTATATCGTGACTCTCTTCGTTTAGATTTTTTTTTCTCTCTGTACATACATACAAATATGTACTTTGCAGAGTCTCTTGTGAATTGTGAAGTGTTATATTTGTATAGCAACTGGCCTCTCTTAGTGCATCTGCCCCTAATCCTCCGATTGAAAGCTCTAGGCATCCGTGGTTATGTATGCACATGGATCAAGAACTGCTTGCTGAGTAGAAAATAGTTCTGATAGTGGAAGAAATCCTAAATCTTACTGAGATACTAGAGGGATCTGTGTTTAGCCAGAGGCTTTTGCTTATAGAGGAAATGGTACAGGAAACTTTTTTAATGTGGAAATTCTTCAAAATTAAGAGAGTTGCATACACAATAGCAGCAGCATAGAAAAATTATATGAAAAATACTTCAATACATCAGTAAGCACTGGAAAATGCCAGTCTTGTAAAAAGACCCTATGCACCAAGTTTGCTGTCAATCAGAAGTGATTATTTGTTGGGTGTCTTGTCATTGAATGACCCAAAAAATACAACGGTTGATTTTTGTACCTTATTCCTTGGCCAAATGATAGGAGCCAAATTGAAAGTAGATTTTAATCTAATCATACTTAATTAAGGTAAATGGACTGAATAAACAAGATGTCGTACACAACCCTTCACCACAAAGCTGAGCATGCCACCGGATGGAAAGGCTTCCAGTGAAGGTTGACAGTGTATGTCAGACAGAAATGTATTATTTCAAACCATGTTCACTGATGCATAATTAGCTGCTTACATTCCCCAAGGGTGGACTTGCAAAGTGGAAAATCACCATTAATAATCAGTTTAAAAACGGTTTGTATTATTCCTAGGGTTTGCCAGATTTCCCGAGTGAAAAGCCAGGACGTTTGGGGTTGCTGTGACGACGGTACAGAATGGCAGCTGATTTTCATCTGACTCTCAGCAGCATAGAAAATGGTACAAAATTCCCAGTTTCCACATGTAAAATCAGCAGCAGCACAGCATTAAAGCTAAGCATTGCTCCTTTCTTGACCGTAACTCTGTCAAGTGCAGTAAGAATGTGGGAGGTGAAAACCCCCAACCGCTTCATATTTGTGGTTTCCAATTGAGACCAAACAATTTGACTGGGTCACCTGGCAGCTATAATTATAAGTAAACTGGCTGGTAATTGATATTGAAGCTATGTACTTGTCTTATATTAAAGCAATAGTTATTGTACTTGACATTTATAATCTAATACATTGAGATTTAAATATTGATACCAAAATGCTGACCAAGCTCAGTATGAATTGTGAGTTCCAATTCCAACACTTGATGGCTTTTTGTGTTGTTTTTTGACAGAGGAATATTCATGTAAACATGGCCACTGTTACTAAAAAAGCACATTGTGAGCTTCTGCAATCTTATCATTCGTTTGTTTTACTGGGGTCAAGCAAACCTCAGACACATTTGCTGCTGTTCTTCCTGGTGTGCCTGTCATGTTTCAATCCCTGCAGCTGTACAAGAAGACCGTTTGCTTGCTATGAGCGCCTTTCATTTGCTTTACAAACTGAGCAGTCAAGTCTGTTTCCAGCACGTCTGCCTAAAAATGAGTTGGAGATTTGTACCTGAGAACACCACACATCCATTTATATGGGCTGTAGCTTCTGAATCATCTTCATAGCAGGGTTGAAGTGGAGCACCTAGAGCAGGGGTGGCCAACCCTGTTCCTGGAGAGCTATAATCCTGTATGTTTTCCAGGTCTCTCTAAATTGCCAATCAATGGATACCTTGAACACATGGACATTTTGCCTAATTAAGACCCACAATTGGTTTATTTAAGCAGTTAACAATCTGGATTGAACAAAAACCTGTAGACCATGCAGCTCTCCAGGACCAGGGTTAGCCACCCCTAACCTAGAGCATTATCTATCAAGGGATGCCTATAGGGCACATTTAGTACCTGCATGCTAAACCTTTATAATGTATATCGTTTCAGGTATTGCTATATACAAACTAAGCTAATGCATGAAAGAATGACACATTCTCTAACCGGATCCTCCATTCTTCATGCAGATCGACAGTGTCTACAGGGTACATCAATACTGACTTTTGGTCTCAAAATAAGGGTGGTAGGGCAATTGTATACCTTTTTATAACCAGATGTGTGTTACTGTGTTTTCAGTTGTCATTTAAATAAAACTTGAGACTCACAAGAAGAAGAATGAAAAACCTTTTAGGGCAGGTTCAGGCAGTCTGAGGTGGCCTCTAGTTCTTCATCACCAATCTGTAAAATCTCCTTCCCTTTAGGCACAACTCCTGCCTCATTAAAACCTATTAGGAAATTCATTTACTGTGTCTGGAGCAGAGCTCAGTACATTTATTTATGACTCCTGAGGTGCGATTCCTCAGATAATGGGAGCATAAGACTCATCTTTTTGCTTAAGTTTTCTTGTAAACCTTTGTCAGTTAGGCCTTGTACATTTCTGCACTGTGGTTTTCTTTTAAATCAGCATTATTTATTGCAGAGCCAGTGAAGCTGACGGGCTGGGGTTACTATTCACTTACACAGTGAACAGCTTTTAAAAGTATTTTCCTCAGGTATGTTAACCATGCTCCATAGTTACAGCATCCACACTGACAACAAAAGAAATCAAGTTATGTGCCAGAAGAAGTATTTAATTTATAGGTAAATGCATTTTTTTTGTTGTTGATGCACAGTCAAAATCATAATGTATAAAGCTTTATCGTACTGAAGGCCATTGCTGCGAATACCAGTAATGCTTCTGTGATCCATTACTCTACGCTTTATAACTGCTGTTCAGCCTTTCTCAGGGGCACCATATCTGCTGCAATATCAGGCTTGTATTTTTTTCTCACTGGCACATTAGCCATTACAGCATGAGACAGTCCAGTGTTTCTTTGGATTTTAACCTCATTTGATATCAAACTAACCAGGTATGTTGTGGACCAAGGAAAAAAATAAAATCTTATCAAAATTTTACAAAACAAAATCTGGTGTGCATTTCGGTTAAACCTTGACAGGGTTAGAATCTGGCAGACAATGGTTTAACAGATTGCTCTTGAATATTCATGACCTGCTAAGGATTTAAATGTGTAAATGCAACCCCGACTCTTGGTAACAGACCTTCACCTTGTAGTACATTGCACAAGTGACTTTTCAAATGCCTTCTGTACATCAAACCTGAATGGATTTCAGAACTGCTGTGACAAGAGTGACTGTGGAGATTAATGCTGTAGAAAATGAATGAATTCTCCCACTTGAGGGCTAATGAGCTGTGATCATTAGCCCCTAGTAATGGCAGTACAGTACAGCTTGCAAAACAATTACACAAGATGTGGATTAGGACTCATAGTATTTTATGTTACCTGGATAATACACAGTTTTTTGAATCATTACTGATATATGTCATTGATACAAATGTAAATGTAATTAAATGCAAGGTGTTAGGTCTAGGTCTAGGTCTATACATTCGAGGCAGTGAAGAGGAATGATGTTGCTGAAATACTGTGCTTAATTTTTGTCTTTGCCAAATACACTAATCTAATGTGCTCAGACTGCAGCGCCTACAGCAATAAACCCAGCATCAGACCTCAAACCTAATAACTTAGCATGTAATATTTGTTGACTGTTTTGATATAGCTACGGGGATATATCAAAAGCATTTTCTCCTAGAGCTCGATATAATATTTATAATTTAGCTTACATTAATGTTACATTTGCTGCTGCACAGTACATTTTTATCCTGGTGCATCACCCTGTACCAAAAATAGGAATTAGAGCGACAGTTGTATCTGCATCTCATCTATTATTTTAGCAGATAATATAATTTTGTAAGATCTCGCACATTTTTGCACAAGCAGAGTGTATGCTAGCAGAGCTTTAAACAAACATAAGGGAAATCATTTGGGGGAATAAAGTACATCAATATCTCCCTTACAGAGAGACCAAGCAAATAATCTATTAGCTGTATTGTAAGTGCTCCAGAGCAATCTATAAGCATTCATAATGCAGCTTTTTATATGTATGATACAAATTATCATGTTGGCTGCTTGGCTGAAAGGCCACATCTATGGTAGTCTGCAGTGGATTTGATCTTGTACACAATTTCACAGCTGGATGGTCAGGGACAGATGATGAAGTGACTTATCCATCCTTCCACATCGAGTCAGGTGCTGAGCTGGGATTTACAACACAGTAGAGACTGAGGGCTTCTTAAGTCTGCCCAGCCTACTTCTGCCAGTCCAGACCACTGCACGTCTGGCACTTGCTAATTAAAAATAAAAACTAATAACAGTCCTGCTGCGACTAATTTTTGAATGGCAAATTGTTGACTTGCTGTTTTTTTTTTTTTTTTTTTTCTAACAGGACCTGATAAATTATGAACTGGAAGTACATTGAAATGTATGGAAGCCAGCCATTGCAATAATTTCACAGGGTGCTGATTTAAAATCAATAACATCGATTCATTCAGAAGGTCTGACTTTTATGCCTTATTCCAAAAGCGCACAGAGCATCGATACATGTAAATACTTTATCAACACTTGCAGATCAAAGTTTGAGTGTGAGAGAGATTCCTTCCTTTTTCGATAGCACCAAATTATATAAAACTACCCACCTTTTGGAAAACTGATGCATTGAAGGCATTGTTAGCAAAACATGGAAGCTTGAGTACTAAACAACAGATGATGTTCTCTATAATATATGTCTGGATAATTCACATTAGTGGAACCTAAAGTGAAATTTCTGCACAGGGTCCTTTGGAGTAGAACGCTGTGGTTTCTGCCAGATAAACTGCTATAATTACCAGCTGGTAAAGGCAGATGATCACTTGCTTTTTTGTTTTTGCTTTCAAGGAAGACCGATCATTCTGATATTATGTCTCAGATTTTTCTCAGATGACGTCAGTATGATCCATCATCATGGTATAATCCCTTTATAAATCCTATATATTTCTACAATATTTCAGGATAAAAATCCATGATTCAAAACACATTAGAATGAACTTGGGAAATGTGCTGATACTGGACACAACCGAAGTAATACTCAGTTCCAAGGTTATTCCATTCCTGAACATCTTACACAGCATCACAGTCCTTGGGGCCTGTGACTCATTTGCCCTGGTTTTGCACTGCAGAAAAATAATCTTCTCCTTTGCAATGTAGGGGTTAATTCAAATGCAGTTTGTGTGCTGGAAAATATAGGCCACGCTTGTTTGATTATGACAGTGCTTAATAAACCATGTAGCCTACTGCACAGTATTGCAACTCATTTTAAAGAGCATTTCACTAACCTGCATTCTGTTGGAAACAGTAATGAGTAATGTTAAGATCATGATTTCATCACACTATCAAGATTGTAACCCAAACAATTCCTGTGGCAGTTGATTAAATGTAAAAATATATTAATATATAAAGATCTTTCTTAGCTGTCCATCAAAGTCGATGATCACGCTTGCTCCCACTGGTTCAGGTAATGGGGATTTAGGGTTGAGTTGCTTCTGGCACTGATGATACCTTATGTGGCTGCCATATGTATTATGTGTCCAAGCCAGCGAAGGTGTCACTTGGCCAGGATGGCTTCTATGCCAAAGGTGTTAGTACGGAAGATTTTGAGTTTTTGGATATGGTATCTCTATAGAGTCCAGGTCTCGCCTCTTCAGATTATGATTTTAAAAACCATATAGATTTGCCTGGTCAGGGTTTTTGTTTGGGCTTGGAGCCGCCGCAAGTCAAAGAAGTTTCCATCCCAGCGATACTGCAGGTGGATCCCGTCTGTGGTGCCTAAGATCTTCTATGACAGTGAGTGAGTGGCAGTGGTGAGGAGGAGTTTGGAGATGACAGATGCCAGAACACATCCCTGCTTAACCCCCAAATCAACCTTGAAGGCTTTGAGTGAAGTCCTGCAATCTGAACTCTGTCACTCATTCCAATGTGGAATTGTTTCAAAAGGGATAAGAACTTGGTTGGCACACCAAGTTTCGATAGCTGTTGCTATGTCACGGTTGATTGTGTCAAACGCTTTTGTGAGATCAATAAAAGCAATATAATATATAGGAGGATAAAATTAAAATGCCCCTTTTCCTAAGCCAGAGCTGAGGCTCAGTGTGCACTATGGACCATGGAGGATAACTGGTGGATCCAGATGGCCAAAGAGATTCAGAGCTTAGCTGACACAAATAACATCCAGGGAATTTATGATACCATCAAAGCCCTACACTCCCAAAGGAAGCAGACAATCATCCCTATTAGGTCCACAGATGGCAATACAAGGACAGACAGCAAGACCTGCCTCCTGTCAAACATTTCGATATCTCTCCACAGTTTTCCAAAGTCCATCAGGCCATTTGAGAGCAAAACAAGATATAAAGCTATTCAGCAGCAGGCAGCATTACATTTTGTCAGTTTAGTGTTCCAATTTCTGTTTTACCCAGTGCCATTCATGATATTTATATTGTGATGGGTAAGTATTTGTTGGCTGATTTGACACATTCTTGGTGATGTTTGGCATTCCCAAACTGAATAAAGGTTAAACTCAGGAGGACGACTCCTGCATCATCTGGTGCTGTCAGGACATGAGCCGACTGCAAAACCAAATTGAAGGACAGCTCTGGCAGGTCTCAGTGCACATCGGTGGGCTACTTCCAGGATTCCAGGGTTTGTAACTGTGTGGAACTGACATGACCACCTTGATAGATCAGTGCTCCCACTCTGGGTTGGGGAAAGCTCACCCTCAAACCCCAACTCAGACAGAAAACCAAAAAAACATATTCAATGGGACTTCCCTCTTCCTCACTTGGTGCTCTGCTTACAGGGCAGGAGCAGGGGTGTTCTTACTGTGGAGGCCTTTACTTCTCGTAATTTTCAGGTCTTCTTTGATGTTTTTTCCCCTGACACCAAGTGCCACCACCTGCATTATAACGGAGCTGGTCGGCAACTTATACAGTAGATACAGGCTCACACAGCAGGTGCTTGCATATCAACAGCTTTTCTTTTGTCCAGGTGCCCCCATCACACTGTGAGAGCATGGCTGTGATTGTCTGAAATGTTTGAAATGATCTCACTCAAACTTGTCGGTGAACGCCTACAAACACAGAGATATTAACTCAAGTTTAATTAAAAGCAGCCTATTTTAGTTTGGTTACCACAGAATCATATGATTGTATCCTATTTTCTGATATCCACCCAAAATAATGATGATGAAAGAGGAACCTGCCTCAAGCTGCAGTAGCCACCACTTTACCGGAGCTGCCGTGTCTTGTTGCCATGGTAACCCATTCCCTCTTTAATTGTTAAGTTAGTTATGCCAATCAAAGCACCAAAGTGCTTAAATTCCCTGATATCCACAGTGTGCTATGCAATTACAATTCGCCTACATGTTGCTAAATATATTTAACTTTAAACTGAGACTATTCACTATTTTATTCCTGTTCACGTTTCCTGGCAATAACAGGACTAAATATATATATATATATATATATATAATATATTTTTTTTTTATTATTATGGTGCATTAAGAAAGGAGAGAGCGTAATGTTTTCTATATTGACCTATTGTGTCCAACTATATTGCTTTGAAACCATATGTAATTTCAGAAATGTTTCACGTTTTTACTTGCATGACATCTACAATAATTATGTAGTTGTATCCTGAGAAGAAATCCATTTAGGATACAGGGCAATGCTGTGGCCTGCTCCCTGTGTGTAATGTAACATCAAGTTCAGGCACTTAGTGATTATTTCTCACCACTGACATTTCTTCATTCATTAAATGATTTGTTATTTTAAAAATGTATTAATCATAATACTTTCAATGTAATATAATCAGTTAGACCATTTACTGTGAAACTGGTATATTTAAAGCTAAAGATACACCAGGGTAAAGTATGATGAAGTTCGAATTTGACCATATGCCAGCAGGGCAAGCACTATTGCAGTGTAAGGGCTCTCAAAGGGTGCACCGTCACAGGACAACTAAGCAAGCACAACACCTGCTGTGTCTGCTTAATGAGGAGTGAAGCGAAATATAAATTATATCAAAATTGAATTCTCTACATAGGCTGCCTTTATCTCTTACTATTTAATATATTATCAATTAAATTCCATTGCATTGTGCGCTGCAGGTTGTTTTGTCTGTTGTCAATTTATAAATCCATAAAGCATATGCAGACATAGCGTTGGGCTTGAGCATGGTATAGGTCTAGTCAAAGGCTAGTTCAGGGTTTCTGCGCTGGTCAGTTCAGCTGTATGTTTCTGTCCTTTACCTGGAGCCCCACTGAAAGATGAAAGTTAATCTGCTTCCAGATGGCCACAGCTCTGCAGTTTACCTTTTGACATACAGCTAAGAGCTATTAACACTGTATTGATTGCGGCACAGCCACTGCAAGAAGAAAATTACTGCGCAGCCTTTTGAAGCTCAGAGTAGATTTGTTCCTGTTACTTAGCAATGCAGAGTGCTTGCTTTTTGAACTTGTTTGAAGTCCTGTTTCTCTCAAAATCCTTTTGGTTTCTGAACATAGAAAAAAACATGAAAAACTAGATCACAGTGATTTTGTATACAGAAAAGCAGCTCTGTGTCTAGCAGTGTGTTTCCTGTAGTGCCCACAGTGTAGTTTTAATGCATAGTGTGTAGCATTTGTTTTACTGGCAAAACATTTTTGTGCAAATGTGCTATTGTCCACAAGTGTTGTTTTGGGCTTTTTGTGCTTAATCTTAAAAATAAGGGGGTTTGTCTTGACAGTTGAAGTGTGAATGGCAGCACCAAACTATATGTGACCTCAGCATAATTTAATAATACTATGTATTTTCAGATTTCAGTACATGGCTTTAACTAAAACATTTTATAAACCACATCACTGAAAAAGCATGTATTATGTCTTGGCCCTTACGGTGTTTTTGTGAGTGAGTATGTGCATGTGCTTTGTGTTTGTGTGTGTTCGTGTTGCTGTTTGGCGATTTGGTGTGGCATAGTCAACTGATACTCACAGGCTAATTACAGTAGTTCAGTATCCTTTATCTTAGTAATCGTTTGCTTCATCACTGACATTTAAATATATACCACAAAATAAATATAATTATTAAAAGGAAAAGGAAAAATAAGACACTTCTTCACTACAGAGTTATTACAACCACAAACTCCCCAGCGATGTGGTTGAAGCTGACAATTTAGGGACACTCAAAAATAGACTGGATACAGTGTACAATAAAACTAGCATTGCCTGAAAAAGTATTATTTATACTGAGAATTGTGCATCATTCTGATTATACTACAATTATGTAATGCAGTAAACAAATTCTACTGTGACCCTCAGAGATTATGATTGCCAACAGATGGAATCAAAAAAACATTGAAATCACACTTTGAGAGCTCTCATGTGCACAACATATTAGACAGTACCAATAATAGAAATCATAAAAAAAAGAATGATGCTCAATATGCTTATGTGAGGTGCCTTTATTGAATCAAATAGTGCTATAAAGTTATCGCATAGTTTCATCATGCAGCACACACAGGTATTACATTTGTGCTTTTTAGTCTGTAAAATATACAGGAATCTCCTCTCCAGAGTGGGCATCTGGCAGGGCTGAGGCTGCTTGGCCTATAGACGTTAATCTCGGTGATGTCTGTTCTGTGTTTCTGGGATGGGCTGACAGAATTGCCAAGGCACAGAGGCACTGGGATGCTATCAGAGTACCAGACTAGAAAAAAGGGAATACAAAGAATTTGTAAGGTCAGTTTTGGGTGGTGACTATCATTTTGCCCAACCTGGACACCACGCTGTATGATATGTGTTTTATTCATGGTTCTTGAGCAAGTGCTTATTTTGAATGTTTCTGTCTGAATAAATATATTTTTTGACATGCGAGTGCCCCTGCTGTCCACTTCCTCACAGGGCAAACTGAGGCATCATAGATGAGAGAAGTAATTTGCTTTGAGCTCTGGAAACATGTATCATTGTCTGGTGGGAGATGTGGAAGCTGCTCAACTAGGAGAGTTGTAGTAAGGAAGTGTTTTGTAAGTTAGTAAGTTATGTAGTTATGTGGATGTACTACCTTTGTACGTCAACATTATTCACAGACATGCTCACCCAGCCCTTCAGAGGACTCGATCCGTAGACCTGTAGGCATCTCCACCATAAGATCTACAACAAATTCTGATTGCTTTTCAAAACCACCGTCTAGTTATTTCAGATTACCTTTGAAAGCATGTAGAGCAAGCATATGCTCACCTTCCATACATTTTCCAAATATGTTAGGTAGATATGGTATTGTCAATCAACTATTGTACTGAAGGATTGACTTGATTGAGTTAACTTTACAGAGAATCTCAGGGATTGTCAGGCAATGAAATTTAATTACTGGGGTAAATAAACCACTTTGTTGAGGTTTAACGCTGCAGACGTCGTTCTACAGAACTTGGATGGCAAAGTCCTTAAGATAAGTTTAAACAAGCTCAATTAAATACTTCACTGATTGAGTTGCTAGGCAACAGGAAGTGATTCCATAATGTATTACAGAAGGGCACTTCATCATACATTTGGAACTAAGTTAGAAATGCCTTAAGGATCATGGAGACCAAAGCTATTCTGGGAGCAAAGTAAATGCTACATTTCCCTCTGGAGAAGGGACCTGTCCTGCCTATCCAGAATGTGTTTGTGGGGCACTGAGCCTTACAGTACATCCAGTTTCTTATGTAAAGTATTCTTAGTCCTGATAATTCACAGTATCTAAAGTGCTTTCCGTGAAGTTGCTGCTTGTTAATCACAGCAGCATTAGGAAAGAGACCCGGCCAGTGGGGATTTGCTGTGGGTTGACAGTGACAGGAAATGCATGTCACACCAATTATTCTTATTAATAGTCAAATAATTGGGCAAGCTTTTAAACCTCTGCAACTGAGGTACTTTACTGGAGTATATGTTTCCTGGAAGGAATTAAATTCCACTTGGGGCCAGTTTTGTGTGCTGTTGTGCCCCCCAGGTGTCTTTTATACAGGTAACCAGCTGAGATTAGGAGCACTCCCTTTAAGAGAGTGCTCCTAATCTCAGCTCGTTACCTGTATAAAAGACACCTGGGAGCCAGAAATCTTGCTGATTGATAGGGGATCAAATATTTATTTCACTCATTAACATGCAAATCAATTTATAACTTTATTGAAATGCGTTTTTCTGGATTTTTTTGTTGTTATTCTGTCTCTCACTGTTAAAATACACCTACCATTAAAATTATAGACTGTTCATTTCTTTGTCAGTAGGCAAACGTACAAAATCAGCAGGGGATCAAATACTTTTTTCCCTCACTGTATATGCAGACGGCTTCCTACCAAATTACAATGGACGTTTGATTGAGGTCTTTGGCTCAGCCACCTTCCCGGCACAGTCAATCACAGAAGGAGTGGAAATCATGTTCAACTGTCAGCTCTGGGGACTCTGGGGATTCCTGCTGCCTGACTAAAGGCCAACTAATCTCTGACATGGCTAGAATCTCCCTGCTTCACCGTACTCCACAGGCCAACAGATAGACAGTCGTGTGTTCTCTCCCCGTCTTACCTCGTTCACAATATCACTGGTGTGGTTTAGTGTGTTAAATAGTGCATTGTGTGTAATATGCATACTCTCTGTAACAAGTGCAGTGAACGTGAAGCAGGTGTCAAAATGTAAATACTTTGCCAGTAATTGATCTATGCGAGTTGGGTCAATGTAATGCCATTGAAATTGTCTGGAAAGTCAGCTCTCTCTGTGCAGCTTGATTTTTCCAGTGTGTGCTGAGTGATGCTGTTTGTCAGTTACTGGTTCAAATGCTTTAATCCCTGGATGAATCTTCCAAAAATAGCTCCGCTTTCCGATGATTTTCCCCCAAACGTGCAGCTAGATGGATTGATTTCGGGTAACCATTTAAAAAAGTGAAACGTATGCAATTATTTAATTTGAGCAAGGATCCTGATTTTCATTACATCTGGTTCATAAAAACCTCCAATAAAACCAAGAGGCATGCTTGCTGTAATTTTAATTAGCATTTAGACATAATACACAGTTTGATTGGCTTTCACAGTTTCATACTAAACTGGGTATTAGATTAATGGATCCATATATGATAATTCTCCATGTGATGCCCTGTTTATACTATGCTTCACTACTTTACTGTGCTTTGTCTATGGTGTACCACACACTAAATCATTTGGGGAATGTGTACTTGACAGGTCTCGGCAGGGATTAGTGGGAAGGCACTAGACTTGTTATTGTACTGCACAGCAGCTGATAGAAAGTGATGTTCCCTTCACAAAATACCTAATTTTTCCTGATAGACACAGTGGTACTTCGATATTTATCAAGGATGGCTTGCCATTTTAAAACGCCCCACCTTTTCTTTTCAGGATTGTAAAACTATCATCAACTATTAATTCCTTACACATCTCCTATAAATCACTGCAGTTACACACTGTCACATTCTGTGAGTATAATCAGTGTGTGTATAATCACAGAATACTGAGGTCATAATCATCAAAGCCCTGTTTTATGTAGAAATCTTAAACAAAAGTGAACGCTGAGTACTCAGGCAGCTCTTTCCATTGTTTGCTAACATGTAATTATTTTCCATTATATTGAACATTACATTATTATTACTACTACTAATCATAATAATAAGCCTATATTGCTACCATTGTAGCATACTTTTTTGTGTATGAATGTTAAGAAATGTTTAACAAGGTCAAGGACTGCAATTTGTCCCATTTCAGTATCTAGATTGACCCATGTATATTTGTGGTGGGACAACAGACCCACATATCAACAAACTGTTTGATTGGATCAATTATAATCCCATTTTAATTTTGTACTGGAAACAATCAATACATGCCCTCATTTTAGTTTTCAGTCATCAGATTAACCTCCTCCGAACACTATATTTGCCGAATGTGTGTTCTGTGGAGCTTTGCATCATAATTCAGTATCTAGTGTTAGAGTTAAATAATTACATTTTTACTGAATCAAAGCTGGGAGCTGATTCTGACAGATTCTTCCTGCTGCCTTGGAGATGTTATATTTTTTTCCTGCACAACATTTTCATATTTTCTTTTTGAAGTTTTGATGTAAAATTAAAATAACACCTAGTAAAATACAAGTGAAAATAATCTCCTCTGGTAATTCTTAGTATTTCTGTATAAACAACAAGATGCTTTCATTGTCTTCTTACCCTAATCTCTTAAGGATATAGGGTTGCTTCTTAAATTTTCTAAAAGTCGGCCCATATCAAACCCCCTCCCTGTACTTATGTGAAAAATAGATTCACACAGTCAGTCACACTACTTAGTTATCTGGTCACACTTACTTCCAGGTACAAACTTAGAAAAGCTAAACATGAGCTGTAGCCACAGCTCATTTCCTGCACTGCCTGCTGGTCTTCGATTAAATAGATTTAGCTAATGTTGGCATTTTCACTTTTTTTTATGCGACATATTACCAGTACACTTAACTGAGCATGAACATGTAGGCACAAGCCCAGTTCAGCATGTGGCCCCTGAACACACTCAGGTCATCCCCTTCAGAGAGGAACGAATGGCAAAGAAACAAAACAAGCTTACTGTGGCACAAACAACTCGCGTTACAGACTGCCTTCAGGATCTAGCAGAAGAGAATCAGCACATCCTCACAGCAGAGGAACAGAATTAAAAAAAAAAAAAAAAATCCTTACCATTAACCCTTTACCTGTCTTCTCAAATGTGTGTTTATTTTTTTTCATTATTATTTTTCTTTCTCCATAAAACCTTTGCTTTTCGTGTTGTCTAAATATTGCATAAAATAATGCCCGTAGTGATTCCTGTTGTTATTTTCAAGTAAGCTCAAATGACATGCAGATTAATGGGGTTTTCATTTATTGTACCTTGTACAGACTCAAACTCATGTTCATTACCTCAGAAGAACTCGCCCTAAATTGGAGAAGGACTGATCTGCAGCCACTGAAATCGGTCCAGCGGCCTCCCGTTCACCAAGGGTTGATAGTTGCAGGCGGTGCTTCTGAACACAGCTGTGCAGATTGTCCTTCAGGTGCTCAGTGGAAATAAAACCAATGGTCTATCCTTTTATTACGCTGAGATTACTTTTGAAAGCGCTTATTCAGAGGCCTGCCTTGATGAACTCTGTTTGTGCTGTTGTTCGTAACAGATTACCTTAATGATCTCTGATTAAAAAAGAACAAAAACAACAGTTGGTGAATGTGGCAGCCAGAGTATTAACTCTCTCCAGACGAACAGAACAAACCGTTCCTGCACTCAGAATAGCTACATCGGCTTTCTCTTTCTTTTACACTTGTTTTTTTTAATACTATACTCTTTCTGACCTTCTCAGGGGAACAGCTCCATGTTATCTGTCTTAACTTGTTCCTGAAAGCATCCATTTTCAGGCTGGACTCTTACATCTGCCTTGGTAAATTGCCCACAGGAGTTTTGCACATTTTGCTTTGTTTTACTGTGACTTTACAATTGTTTAATGATCTTCTGAGTTTGCCTTCACTGTGCTTTACTACACTGGGCAATGAGTAAACCACACTGTACTGTAGTAAATATACCTTACACCCTTAAGACCTTGTGTCCATTAAAAGAGAGGCATGACAGAACTGCTCCCCACACAGCAAAGTAAATAACATTTTTGCATTTTATTCACATTTATAGATATTGGTTGCAAGATTTAATAGTTTTAATAAAATATTTAAAGATGGAACTTATTAATTAAACTTTAATACCAGATGTTTGATTGCAAGTTTTTATACAAGATTTTATCAAATATTGCAGTCCATTACAATGGACAGTAGGTGGGAAGCCTTGTTATTGCACTCAGTTCTCCAGTACTGATTCATTACCGTACTACTAAAAAAACTGTGCATCAGAACAAGGAAATGAGTTGATAATAACTATAAAATAAAATGTATAATTAAAAAAAGGAATAAAATAACCTCACACTGTACCAAAACTATAATGCAGTCTAATGATCTCACACGACATCAGCACTATACAGTAAATATAGTGCAGTGAAATGACCTCACACTGTACAGTAAGTATAGCGCAGTCTAATGACCTCACACTGTGCAATAAATATTCTGCTGTCTAATGATCTCACAATACACCAACATTGTAAAGTAACTATAGTGCAGTGTAATGACCTCACACTGTACCGTAGCTATAGTGCAGTGTAATGACCTCACACCGTTGAGTAACTATACTGCAGTCTAATGATTTCACACTGTACTGTAACTATAGTGCAATGTAATGACCTCACACTGTACCGTAACTATAGTGCAGTGTAATGACCTCACACTGTACGGTAACTATAGTGCAGTGTAATGACCTCACACGGTACTGTAACTATAGTGCAGTCTAATGAGCTCACAATGTACGGTAACTATAGTGCAGTCTAATGAGCTCACACTGTACGGTAACTATAGTGCAGTCTAATGATTTCACACTGTACGGTAACTATAGTGCTGTGTAATGACCTCACACTGTACCGTAACTATAGTGCAGTGTAATGACCTCACACTGTACCGTAACTATAGTGCAGTGTAATGATTTCACAATGTACCGTAACTATATTGCAGTCAAATGACCTCACACTGTACCGTAACTATAGTGCAGTGTAATGAGCTCACACTGTATCGTAACTATAGTGCAGTCTAATGATTTCACACTGTACTGTAACTATAGTGCAGTGTAATCAGATCACACTGTACCGTAACTATAGTGCAGTGTAATCAGATCACACTGTACCGTAACTATAGTGCAGTCTAATTATTTCACACTGTACTGTAACTATAGTGCAGTGTAATAACCTCACACTGTACGGTAACTATAGTGCAGTGAAAAGACCTCACACGGTACTGTAACTATAGTGCAGTGTAATGACCTCACACTGTACTGTACCTATAGTGCAGTCTAATGATTTCACACTGTACGGTAACTATAGTGCAGTGTAATGACCTCACACGGTACTGTAACTATAGTGCAGTTTAATGAGCTCACAATGTACGGTAACTATAGTGCAGTCTAATGAGCTCACACTGTACGGTAACTATAGTGCAGTCTAATGATTTCACACTGTACGGTAACTATAGTGCAGTGTAATGACCTCACACTGTACCGTAATTATAGTGCAGTGTAATGATTTCACAATGTACCGTAACTATATTGCAGTCAAATGACCTCACACTGTACCGTAACTATAGTGCAGTGTAATGATTTCACACTGTACTGTAACTATAGTGCAGTCTAATGATTTCACACTGTACTGTAACTATAGTGCAGTCTAATGATTTCACACTGTACTGTAACAATAGTGCAGTCTAATCAGATCACACTGTACCGTAACTATAATGCAGTGTAATGAGCTCACACTGTACAGTATCTATAGTGTAGTCTAATCAGATCACACTGTACCGTAACTATAGTGCAGTCTAATCAGATCACACTGTACTGCAACTATAGTGCAGTGTAATAACCTCACACTGTACTGTAACTATAGTGCAGTGTAATAACCTCACACTGTACTGTAACTATAGTGCAATGTAATGACCTCACACTGTACCGTAACTATAGTGCAGTGTAATGACCTCACACTGTACCGTAACTATAGTGCAGTCTAATGATTTCACACTGTACTGTAACTATAGTGCAGTCTAATGATTTCACACTGTACTGTAACTATAGTGCAGTCTAATCAGATCACACTGTACCGTAACTATAGTGCAGTGTAATGATTTCACACTGTACTGTAACTATAGTGCAGTCTAATCAGATCACACTGTACCGTAACTATAGTGCAGTGTAATGAGCTCACACTGTACAGTATCTGTAGTGCAGTGTAATCAGATCACACTGTACCGTAACTATAGTGCAGTGTAATCAGATCACACTGTACCGTAACTATAGTGCAGTCTAATTATTTCACACTGTACTGTAACTATAGTGCAGTGTAATAACCGCACACTGTACGGTAACTATAGTGCAGTGTAATGATTTCACACTGTACCGTAACTATAGTGCAGTGTAATGACCTCACACTGTACTGTAACTATAGTGCAATCTAATGAGCTCACACTGTACGATAAGAATAGTGCAGTCTAATGATTTCACACTGTACTGTAACTATAGAGCAGTGTAATGACCTCACACTGTTGAGTAACTATAGTACAGTCTAATGATTTCACACTGTACTGTAACTATAGTGCGGTGTAATGACCTCACACTGTACCGTAACTATAATGCAGTGTAATGACCTCACACTGTACCGTAACTATAGTGCAGTCTAATGATTTCACAATGTACTGTAACTATAGTGCAATGTAATGACCTCACACTGTACCGTAACTATAGTGCAGTGTAATGACCTCACACTGTACTGTAACTATAGTGCAGTCTAATGATTTCACACTGTACGGTAACTATAGTGCAGTCTAATGATTTCACACTGTACTGTAACTATAGTGCAGTCTAATCAGATCACACTGTACCGTAACTATAGTGCAGTGTAATGATTTCGCAATGTACCGTAACTATATTGCAGTCTAATGACCTCACACTGTACCGTAACTATAGTGAGTGTAATGACCTCACACTGTACCGTAACTGTAGTGCAGTCTAATGATTTCACACTGTACGGTAACTATAGTGCAGTGTAATGACCTCACACGGTACTGAAACTATAGTGCAGTTTAATGAGCTCACAATGTACGGTAACTATAGTGCAGTCTAATGATTTCACACTGTACCGTAACTATAGTGCAGTGTAATGATTTCACACTGTACCGTAACTATAGTGCAGTGTAATGACCTCACACTGTACTGTAACTATAATGCAGTGTAATGAGCTCACACTGTACAGTATCTATAGTGTAGTCTAATCAGATCACACTGTACCGTAACTATAGTGCAGTCTAATCAGATCACACTGTACTGCAACTATAGTGCAGTGTAATAACCTCACACTGTACTGTAACTATAGTGCAGTGTAATAACCTCACACTGTACTGTAACTATAGTGCAATGTAATGACCTCACACTGTACCGTAACTATAGTGCAGTGTAATGACCTCACACTGTACTGTAACTATAGTGCAGTCTAATGATTTCACACTGTACTGTAACTATAGTGCAGTCTAATCAGATCACACTGTACCGTAACTATAGTGCAGTGTAATGAGCTCACACTGTACAGTATCTGTAGTGCAGTGTAATCAGATCACACTGTACCGTAACTATAGTGCAGTGTAATCAGATCACACTGTACCGTAACTATAGTGCAGTCTAATTATTTCACACTGTACTGTAACTATAGTGCAGTGTAATAACCGCACACTGTACGGTAACTATAGTGCAGTGTAATGATTTCACACTGTACCGTAACTATAGTGCAGTGTAATGACCTCACACTGTACTGTAACTATAGTGCAATCTAATGAGCTCACACTGTACGATAAGAATAGTGCAGTCTAATGATTTCACACTGTACTGTAACTATAGAGCAGTGTAATGACCTCACACTGTTGAGTAACTATAGTACAGTCTAATGATTTCACAATGTACTGTAACTATAGTGCAATGTAATGACCTCACACTGTACCGTAACTATAGTGCAGTGTAATGACCTCACACTGTACTGTAACTATAGTGCAGTCTAATGATTTCACACTGTACGGTAACTATAGTGCAGTCTAATGATTTCACACTGTACTGTAACTATAGTGCAGTCTAATCAGATCACACTGTACCGTAACTATAGTGCAGTGTAATGATTTCGCAATGTACCGTAACTATATTGCAGTCTAATGACCTCACACTGTACCGTAACTATAGTGAGTGTAATGACCTCACACTGTACCGTAACTGTAGTGCAGTCTAATGATTTCACACTGTACGGTAACTATAGTGCAGTGTAATGACCTCACACGGTACTGAAACTATAGTGCAGTTTAATGAGCTCACAATGTACGGTAACTATAGTGCAGTCTAATGATTTCACACTGTACCGTAACTATAGTGCAGTGTAATGATTTCACACTGTACCGTAACTATAGTGCAGTGTAATGACCTCACACTGTACTGTAACTATAGTGCAGTCTAATGATTTCACACTGTACTGTAACAATAGTGCAGTCTAATCAGATCACATTGTACCGTAACTATAATGCAGTGTAATGAGCTCACACTGTACAGTATCTATAGTGGAGTCTAATCAGATCACACTGTACCGTAACTATAGTGCAGTCTAATCAGATCACACTGTACTGCAACTATAGTGCAGTGTAATAACCTCACACTGTACTGTAACTATAGTGCAATGTAATGACCTCACACTGTACCGTAACTATAGTGAGTGTAATGACCTTACACTGTACCGTAACTGTAGTGCAGTCTAATGATTTCACACTGTACTGTAACTATAGTGCAGTCTAATGATTTCACACTGTACTGTAACTATAGTGCAGTCTAATCAGATCACACTGTACCGTAACTATAGTGCAGTGTAATGAGCTCACACTGTACAGTATCTGTAGTGCAGTGTAATCAGATCACACTGTACCGTAACTATAGTGCAGTGTAATCAGATCACACTGTACCGTAACTATAGTGCAGTCTAATTATTTCACACTGTACGGTAACTATAGTGCAATCTAATGAGCTCACACTGTACGGTAAGAATAGTGCAGTCTAATGATTTCACACTGTACTGTAACTATAGAGCAGTGTAATGACCTCACACTGTTGAGTAACTATAGTACAGTCTAATGATTTCACACTGTACTGTAACTATAGTGCGGTGTAATGACCTCACACTGTACCGTAACTATAATGCAGTGTAATGACCTCACACTGTACCGTAACTATAGTGCAGTCTAATGATTTCACAATGTACTGTAACTATAGTGCAATGTAATGACCTCACACTGTACCGTAACTATAGTGCAGTGTAATGACCTCACACTGTACTGTAACTATAGTGCAGTCTAATGATTTCACACTGTACGGTAACTATAGTGCAGTCTAATGATTTCACACTGTACTGTAACTATAGTGCAATGTAATGACCTCACACTGTACCGTAACTATAGTGCAGTGTAATGACCTCACACGGTACTGAAACTATAGTGCAGTCTAATGAGCTCACACTGTACGGTAACTATAGTGCAGTCTAATGATTTCACACTGTACGGTAACTATAGTGCAGTGTAATGACCTCACACTGTACCGTAACTATAGTGCAGTCTAATGATTTCACACTGTACCGTAACTATAGTGCAGTGTAATAATTTCACACTGTACTGTAACTATAGTGCAGTCTAATGATTTCACACTGTACTGTAACTATAGTGCAGTCTAATGATTTCACACTGTACTGTAACAATAGTGGAGTCTAATCAGATCACACTGTACCGTAACTATAGTGCAGTCTAATCAGATCACACTGTACTGCAACTATAGTGCAGTGTAATAACCTCACACTGTACTGTAACTATAGTGCAGTGTAATAACCTCACACTGTACTGTAACTATAGTGCAATGTAATGACCTCACACTGTACTGCAACTATAGTGCAGTGTAATAACCTCACACTGTACTGTAACTATAGTGCAATGTAATGACCTCACACTGTACCGTAACTATAGTGAGTGTAATGACCTTACACTGTACCGTAACTGTAGTGCAGTCTAATGATTTCACACTGTACAGTAACTATAGTGCAGTGTAATGACCTCACACTGTACCGTAACTATAGTGCAGTGTAATGATTTCACACTGTACTGTAACTATAGTGCAGTCTAATGATTTCACACTGTACTGTAACTATAGTGCAGTCTAATCAGATCACACTGTACCGTAACTATAGTGCAGTGTAATGAGCTCACACTGTACAGTATCTGTAGTGCAGTGTAATCAGATCACACTGTACGGTAACAATAGTGCAGTCTAATGATTTCACACTGTACTGTAACTATAGTGCAGTGTAATGACCTCACACTGTACCGTAACTATAGTGCAGTCTAATGATTTCACAATGTACTGTAACTATAGTGCAATGTAATGACCTCACACTGTACCGTAACTATAGTGCAGTGTAATGACCTCACACTGTACTGTAACTATAGTGAAGTCTAATGATTTCACACTGTACAGTAACTATAGTGCAGTGTAATGACCTCACACTCTACCGTAACTATAGTGCAGTCTAATGAGCTCACACTGTACGGTAACTATAGTGCAGTCTAATGATTTCGCACTGTACTGTAACTATAGTGCAGTGTAATGACCTCACACTGTACTGTAACTATAGTGCAGTGTAATGAGCTCACACGGTACTGTAACTATAGTGCAGTCTAATGATTTCACACTCTACCGTAACTATAGTGCAGTCAAATGACCTCACACTCTACCATAACTGTAGTGCAGTGTAATGACCTCACACTGTGCCGTACCTATAGTCAGTGTAATGACCTCACACTGTACCGTAACTTTAGTGCAGTGTAATGACCTCACACTGTACTGTAACTATAGTGCAGTGTAATGACCTCACACTCTACCGTAACTATAGTGCAGTCTAATGACCTCACACTGTACTGTAACTGTAGTGCAGTGTAATGACCTCACACTCTACCATAACTGTAGTGCAGTGTAATGACCTCACACTCTACCGTAACTATAGTGCAGTCAAATGACCTCACACTCTACCATAACTGTAGTGCAGTGTAATGACCTCACACTGTGCCGTACCTATAGTCAGTGTAATGACCTCACACTGTACCGTAACTATAGAGCAGTGTAATGACCTCACACTGTTGAGTAACTATAGTACAGTCTAATGATTTCACACTGTACTGTAACTATAGTGCAGTGTAATGACCTCACACTGTGTAATAGTTATAGTGCAATCTAATGATTTTACACTGTACTGTAACTATTGTGCAGTCAAATGACCTCACACTCTACCATAACTATAGTGCAGTGTAATGACCTCACACTGTACTGTAACTTTAATGCTCTCAAATGACCTCACATTGTACTGTAACTATTCTGCAGTCTAATGATCTCACAATACATCATCACTGTAACGTAAATATAGTGCAGTGTAATGACCTTACACTGTACCGTAACTATAGTGCTATATATGATATCATGTTGGTATTGGTATTTTAGAACTGTTTGGAGCCGATGTCCTTTCAAATGGACAAAAAGTTCATTTAAAGATGAACCAGTGTTATTTCTGGTTGCATTAAATATAAGAAATAGGCATTGTTATATTTTTCAAAACATAATTCAGGTCTGAAGGGATTAGAAGCATTTACTATTGTAAATTGTGGTATTCCCATGGTCCAGTGTATTACAGCACAGTGAACCCAATATGTTATTTATAGATCTATGGCTGTGCTTGCAGTAGATTGTACAGTGGATTTCATAAATGTATGATGCAGTATAGTGTTTTATGGTTGAATTAGTGCATTTTTTTTATTATAACTATTTTTTAATATATAGTATGGTTTTCCTAATGTTACAGAGTTTATGTGGGAGGGTTAATACTTTTGTCTGTGATGATATTTGTTTTGTTCAGGCAGTGTTCAATTTCCTTCCTTCATGTGTTCAGCTGATATTTACATCAAAGTGGAATTTGTGCAGTTCTCAAAAGGGGGGTAGAGTTTCTTACTATATTGCAAGGCACATACATCACTGCCTTCATGAGCACTCTGACGACAATGTTAGTAATGTTTCCCTAATTATTTTTCAGGTTCAGAAATACTAAAAATAATAAAAGCAACCTCCATGGAATTGGTTATATAGATACGTCAAAGAGCAGTAAATTAATTGAACAGATTCCTTGGTGCTGTGTACAAAGACTTTGATTTAATATATGTGTATATATATATATATATATATATATATATACACACATACATATATACATATATACATATATGAAAACTGTGGAAACAAAACAGCTATGCTTGCACAGAACAAGTGGAGGTAAAATAAATGGCATGTGACACATCAGCTTGAGAAAGGGTTTTGCTGCTGGCTACCAAGACTCTCCCATATGGCAGCTTAATCCACTGGAGGCCAGTTACTTGGAGGTGACAAGGCTGACATCATACGCATGCATTCAAATTCCAGTTGCACATGCCCCTTGGTTAGGGAACAAATTCAACAGCTGATTCAAAATTCCCTCTGCCTAGCCCTAACTTGCAGATGTACACAAAGCAAGTACTCTCTCCCCGTTTTTGTTCTTGTTCTTTGTTCTTCAAATTAAAGGTGAAGTATTCTACACAGAGTGGGATTGTGTGGTACATTATAATTATGAAACATAATGGCATGTTTTTTGTGTAGTTTTTATTTTAAATGTAGTTTACTGGGGCCAGTGCCACCAGTCAGAGTTGTGTCCACTCGCACATTGACACCGAGCCCTGCTGTTCAGGGAGTAGCATCGCAGCACTGAAGCACGTTGTTTCCTCAGTAGTGCAGGCATCTTGGGGGATGCGTGAGGTTCTTTCATCCTCGCCAGCCAACATAACGATGACAGCTGAAGTCAGGTTGAATGATACTTAGCTATTCACAACAGAGAGCTTTAAAGGAGAAAATAATTGGTGATTCTGATGTGAGAAATGAATATTCCCAAAAGCATGTCAGCTGCACACGCTGGCATTGCTCTGAAACACAGTGAGAACGCTCCTTGCACAGAGGTGCATCCAAAAACGTCTCAGCAGTACAAATGATATCCTATCCTGTTAAATTTTCACTGAACCACATGCTTTACTTCAGAAAGCATCATGGATACTTGATACAATATTCAGAATGCAGTGTAAAAAATTTCATTTCACAGTCTGACTACTTGTCAGCTAAAAATGTTAATACTACAGGAAAATTCCAGCCATTTATTTGTCATGCTCTATGATGATTATAATAGCCTCTACTTATCGATTTATTTTAGGTGTATTATTACTAGTACAATGAGGGATGTTTTATTTTTAAATAATGTCTGCTTGATCAGGAGTTATTAGTGCCATTGGCCACAGGTATCCCACAAGTTTAACCAGAATATTTGTTTGTTTGTTAAATCTGGCAATTCTATTGTATTTCTTACCATTTTAAAAATGACTAAATAAAGTATTAGACCTCCCAATTAATATATAAACTAGCGTCTGCGATCATTAGGGACTGGATTTGACAGGTATTTTTCTACATAAGGTTAACTGCATTATGGTGAATAATGTATGTAAAAACGATCAGTACAGTAAAACTCTATCTGATATTATATTAATTGTAATATTAATTGTAATTAATTGTAGACACTTGGTCGATTATCGTTCTTCTCTTTAACATTCCATCAATAGAAGGCAGTACTGTGTGAAACATGGAGGTCAATGTCTTTCTGACTGATTTGACCTAATATCTACAGTACTGAGGGGGAAGCTAATTGCATGTAAGTCTACTTAAAGCTTTTTTACATTGTAAAGTAGGCAGAGGTAAAATACTGTATCAAGCAAATTATTAAATACTGAAACAAAGTATTAAGAATTACTGAACGTTTGCTCCCTCTGCAATGTTAAACATACCTGCCCCATAATCTTTACCTTGCAGGTAAAAAGGGTTTGTTTGTTTATCTTATGCTTCCCCCCCACTACCCTGTATTAATAATTTCGATCTGTAATGCAGTCTGTGGCTACCTTGTGAAGGGCGCAATACCAAATTAAATATTGATGCATTTAATTGATTTCCCGTCTAGACTTTTATCCCTAGAATATTTCAGATATGGATGGTTCTGTCAGATATACTGGGTTGTAGCCCAAAACTGGAAATCTCAAGTGCCCTTGTTCAAATAAATACATCAATAAATAAATACCATAACTTGCTGAATGTTGTTCTAGTTACAATGTACTTTCTGTACTTTTCTGGCCTCTGAGCTACATTTTTATAACATAAAGATGTGTATGTGTTATGAATTTGTGTTGTGTTCAATGCAAACTCATTGTCACATGTACCAAGCTCCTAACAACAGCAGAAAGAGCAATCATTTTTTTCAGCGTAAAGCACAATGAAACACAATGAAACACAGTGCGAGGGGCTCTAAGTTGTTTTCCTTGTCGTTACGCAAACCATAGTTCTGATCTGTGGTTGTCTTTCATGTAGGTGATCTATGCACTGAACACCAAGAACGACGAGCACGAGGCTGCCATCCAGACCCTGAAGGAGGCCCACGAGGAAGAGGTGCAGCAGATCCTGTCAGAGACTCGGGAGAAGATCCTGCAGTATAAGAGCAAGATCAGTGACGAGATGGACCTGAAGCGCCGCATCCAGTCCCTGGAGGAGTCCATGGAGCTGCACGAGCGCATGAAGCGGCAGGCGCTGGCGGAGTTTGAGACCTACCGGCAGCGCGTGGAAGACATGCAGCTCTGCACCGAGGCCCAGCACACCCAGAGGGTCGTCACCATGTCCCGGGAGGTGGAGGAAATGCGCCGCAACTTTGAGGAGAAGCTGCGCTCCTTTGCCCAGGTGCAGGCGCAGTTCGAGCAGGAGAAGCGGCAGGCCCTGGAGGACCTCCGGGCCTCCCATCGCCAGGAGATCCAGGAGCTCCTCCGCAGCCACCAGAGCCAGAATGCCAACTACAGCAAGGACCAGGAGAAGCTGGGCCAGCTGCACAAGGCAGAGGTGGAGTCACTGACGGAGCGCGTGGAAGAACTGAAGCAGGACAAGAAGCGGCTGGTGGAGGAGTACGAGGCCAAGCTGAGCAAAGCGCAGGCCTTCTACGAGCGTGAGCTGGACGCTATGAAGAGGACTCAGCAGCTGACGGCTGAGAACCTGCTGGCCTGGAAGAAGACGGAGGCCGAGCTGAGGAAGGAGTTCCAGGCGCAGGAAGCTGCCCTGCAGAAGACTCTGGGGAAGCTGCGGGCCGAGCTGCACCGGGTACAGGAGGAGGCCCGGGAGACCAGGGAGAAATCGCAGAAGCTGCAGTGTTCTCTGAGCTCCGCTGAGAGCAATATCAAGGTACGTCCCATTGCAAGCATGCCTAACTCCTCATCCACTAAAACAACATACAACACACAGAAGGGAGTCAAACGGAGTCAAGAGGGAAACAGGATCAGCTTCTCTAACCTTTGTTTGTTTTATTAAGCAGCTTATTTCCAGTAGCAGTAGTACTACTTGTAGTAGCATTACTAGTGTGCAGCCCCAGTTGCAGTAATGGGACTATTAATTGGCATTGCATAATTCACCTGTCTGCACTTAGCTGTGAGTTGTAAATGCCTCTTTCAATGACATCTGTTTCTGAAATTATTTTTATACTTTCTTAATCCTTGTTGAAAAGATGATTAATCATAAATTAATGAAAAGAAGAACCTTGGGTACAAGGTGATCATTGTGATTTAATCTGGGTTAGGGGTTGATCCAGTCTGGTGTAATCAAGTCCCAGAGCTAGATTAAGTTTATTAAATGTGTATAATAACAGCTCAGGTCTATGTGCTGCATATCTTAACAGTAGTGTTTTATGGACTTGGAAATAAAGATGCAGAAATATGAGGCATATAAGTACCACATCCAAGAAAATGGTCCTGAAACAAATGGAGTTATTTGAAATTGTGGATTTACATTGGACACTTAGTGTATTCAAATGTTTGCTAACGATATGAATACAACTTCAAAGAAAAATAAATATAATAAAACACTAATTATTCTCAGAAATTATATTATAATTGAGTCAAGGTCCTGCATGAATAACTTCACTGTTCAAATATCCAAGGGACCCTTAAATGACTGTTATAAAAAATAAACAATAATTTACTCGCACAATTATGCTATGAAAGTGGTAGAGCGCTGGATTCCACTTCCATAGATCCGAAGACAAAAAGGCAATCCTTGTATAATGACTTCCCATAAATTGCTTATTAGCTGTTTCCATTCTCAACAAATTCTAATTTAGCCCGGATATTAAAAACATTTTACCTTCCATGGTCTGAGATTGTTTTTCTTTGCTGAACAGGTGTGCCTTGCATAGCAAACACGATAGAGCAATGCAACTTCAATAACAATTCTGTTAAGATAATTTGCAAAATTGGCCACTGATTCCTTATGCAAAGGCAGTTAAATTATATATATATATATATATATATATATATATATTGTAAATGATCCCTTGGATAAAGAAGTCCTGAGGTAAATGTAATAATAACATATTTTAAACTTACAGTTCAGTCATAAGTATTTAAAATGAGCTTAAATGTGACATTGTGTGTGGTGAAGAGAGAGTGACACATGCTTAGTGTTTAACCACATGCTCTGGGCTGGTTCAGGACCTCCAGAAGCAGCTGGATGAGGCCACGCAGGATGCCGAGATCCTCATGATCAGGCAGAAGGAGACGGAGTGTGAGCTGGAGGCCACCCGAGACCGCGTCCAGCAGCAGGCCACTGAGATTCTCCTCAAAGCCAGTACGGGCCCGTCTTCTTGGTCGTTCCTCTTTTTTCTTCTTCTACTTCCTCTTCATCTTTCCTCTTCTCCTCCTCCTTGTCCTTCTCCTCGTCCTTCCCCTTCCCCTTGCTCTCCTATAGTACGTCTTTGTAAATGATCCTTGTCTGAATTATTACTAATGATGGTGACATATCAGTCAGTATCATCGTGTAATTCGAAGGTAGAGTCCCAGTGTCAGCATCCCCTGTAGTGCTGTTTGCAGACAATCACTTATGCAGAAGTTATGTGAATTCATATGCTTGAGTATTTATACAAATACACAGATTCTAATGTAAAAAAAGTATGCCTGCACAGCCTGTAAGTTCTTTTTTTTTTAAATCTATTTAAATATTAATTTCTAACAAAAAGGATGAATTTCTGACGATCATTTCACCAGTGTGGATATGATTTGTCCCCACTCGGACGCAGGCTGACCCAGCTGAACCTCTGTCCCTGCAGAACAGCAGTAATGTTTATGACAAGAGACTCCTAAAGGCACCAATGGAGAGAACTACTGCATTGTGCGGCCTGGCTGTGTGTGAATGACTGCTTTTTCATACACCATCACCTCGGCTAAACAATGTGCCCCCAGGGAAGCGAGCTGCACGTGGCCTCCCTGCACTGTACCTAGCCATGGATTAACAAGCAGCTTCAGTAGCCTGTGCCTTTGTCGGAAGTGTCATGCAACCTTTGTGTTGTGGAGGATGAAACAACATTAGGTATTTAGAGCAAACACACACATGGTGAGGGATAAAAGCAAGACAGGACATTATTTGGATGCAATATACGACTTCGCTGTAGGAACACTAATTGTCTTTTTGACCCTCACTTGTTGAAATTATGTATTCTTTGATCGCTGAGGATATGTACTGTACTGAGTTCTTTCAGACTTTTTTGGGGGGTGTTTTTTTTTTTTTTTTTTAATGGAAAGTGTCCTAAACATGTAGTGTTTTCTATAGTAGAAACAGGTTGATGCTCCAAGAGTATGTCGCCAGAGCGAAGAAACATTATATAACAAAATAGAAGATGAATGATTGAAAAAACTAATCAATATGAAAATCACAATAAACAAACCTGGTGGATATCCGCAGTGTATGTTTTGCATGCTCACTCACGTGTTCAGAAGCAGACCAAATGTTTCTGATTTGATTTCTAGTGAAGTTTTCCATCAATATTTCATATAGCAGCTCAATGTGATTCTCGGAGCACATGAACTGCGGCTTAGAAATGGTGATGGTTATTGGGTAGGGCATTGTATTTTTTTTCTTTTTTTGCTCTGATTGTTATTCACTTTATAGCCTATTGATGCTGAATTAGTATCATCATGCTGCAAATTGTCTGCTGAGAGCGGCAGGTCTGGTTTGGATCACCAGCAACAATCAGTGAAGGGCGCTTCAATTAAATAGGATTTAAAAGAGTACGACAAGCTCTGCGATTCACACACTGCACTGCAGACCGGTTTTAATGAGTGATTGTAGTGATATTTATTTAGTTTTTCTTGTTCTATTTTGTCATCCGATGTCCCTTCAGTGTGTCACTGTATCACAGAGGACACTTTCATCTCAGCTGTGACCAGAAGCATACAAATGACCTTAGACTGATAGTCAAAACACAACTGCTCCACTAAAAAAAGTCTGCTTTGCCTGACAACCTTTAAATGGTTTAAACAGTCCTACTATTGACACTTTGGCACAGAATAGTTGCAATTAATATCAGTACATTTAACAGAATCACTGTTTTGTGCGCAAAGCCTTACTTAGATACCTACCTTTTCGTTTTTAAAACTAACAAGAAAAAACAACAACATTGTCTTCAAAGTCTAGTATATCAGTCCTCCCTGATGTTTCTGTTGTTTTTTTAATTTGATATTCAACATTTCTTCTGCAGGCCACATTGGGACCCTTCAGGCTACTCAAATGACCCACGAAGCTGCAATAAGGGACCTGGAGTCTGAGAAGTCCCGGCTGAAAGACAAGATGTCCCGACTGGAGGAGGAAAGGAGTGTGCTGCAGAACAAGACGCAGGCTCTGGATGAGCGACAGAAGCAACAAATTCTCTCCCTGGAGAAGGTAGTGGCTGAACACAATACAATCTCTTTAAGTGCTTTTCTGCACTCTTTTTTTGCATGTTACATTAAGCAACTGCTCAACATCAGTCCTGCAGACTGTAGTATAACTCCTGAGGGGATAGTCAACATTTCATACCGAATGAGCTTTAAGGGCTTATTAAGTCAGAAGTGTAGGCAAGACATGTTGTAAATGCTTGCAGCTTGGCTGACCATTAGCAGCACAGTGTGTGTTAACTCGGTAAATGTGTAAAAAATGTTGAGCATTGCCCACAGCGTTAAATGTATAATTAATGCATCAGACTTTGTGTGCGTCATGAAAACAAGAAAGTTAAACTTCTTAAAAGGCCATGCACAGGTCCTAGGAATATGTAGAGATGATTAACAAAGATTTCTCTTTTAAAATGTCTCATCAAACATTTAGTTCTGTTTGGTGTGCTTTTTCTTTTTCTTTTTTTGGGTGTGCTGCACTATCAATGCACTTTCAGGTCGTTAAAAAAGCATCATCTTTTAAAAATAATTACTTATTTTTTGGCTGTGTATAATAATTTGCATAGCCCAATGTAATCTTTCAGCTTATTTTTTTCCCCACCATTTCAACAAAAAGCAAATATTGTAGATATTTATAAATACATGAATGGCAAATTCAACACATCCATTTCACAAACCTTTCCATACACAATTACTCTTTTTAACCTTCACATCCTATCTGCCCCCCACCTTAATAATGCTGAGGCATCTGCCAAATGAACATTAAGTAGAATAACGGCCCGGTCAGTGCTGTTATCTGTCAGACTCCATCAGAGGCCTGGCTAAGATCCAGCTCCTCAGTTTTCCCACAGCAGATGGAGCCTCACTACTCTGGCTTCAGAGCTCACCTCCTGTATCTCCGTGCCTCCGGTGTGTCCCCAGCTGCTGAGCCCAAGCTCTGGCTCTAGCAGTACAACAAGGTGGTACAAAGTTATGGTTCAGCTTCTTGTAGTTTATAGAATCTGGGTATTACATTTCCACATTGGCTTTTAATGTCTACTAAAGCTGTATACTGTGTAAGAGAGAGACTGCTGGTTTGGATGTGAATGAGGTTGAGGGTGTAGGTTGGTCTTTGGTTGGCTAGACTGAGAGTTGAACTCAGGCTTAAAGACATTGGGGTAGGAGTCATTTGTTCACAATGGTGGTGGTAGGTCGGCGTTTACTATAGAGTTAGGAATAATTAAGGTATGGCTGTCTCCAAAGATTTGAAGGTTTGTCCAGGCTTTCACACAGTTATGTGATTTTTGTTGTTGTTTGTAAACAAAATGGTTTTCATAATGTTTCAAATACTACTGACAAATGAAGTGCAAATCATGTGGAAAATTCAATACCGAATGTGGTGTTACTGCCCTTTTCCTAGCAGCCCAGTACCCTCTGCTTATCCTGGGACACACCCTCCAGCCTCACTCCCCATCTCTGCTCCCAAATATCATGACTTTAGTTTTGAAGCATTTTCATGTCCCAAAAGACTTTATTTATTTATTCATTTATTTACTGGGGATCTCTAGTGAACAAGATTATTATTAATATTACCACTTATTATTATTATTATTAATAATAATAATAATAATAGTTTAGTATTCTAATAAATGCAATGTTAACCAAATTACGTAGTAAGATTATTATAGACTATAGGCTGATTTCTGTTTTGGGATTTTTTTTTCCAAATGTCAGTGGTAATAACACTGCCTCCCCTATCGTCGTGTTAAAGCTATTTGCATTAACGTGGCCCTGAAATCAAAAGCTAAAATGGCACATTATGCAGTGCACTGTCTGCTGCAGACAATGATATTACAGAACAATTCCATTACAACCCATAAACCTGACATGGCTTAAAATTGCTGCAGCACTGGAGCGTTGAACATGACTTGATCATTCATGGTCACTGTAGTGTTCATAATGCTGCTATGGGGTAATGCTTCTAGTGTGTGCAAAGGAAAACATTTTGAAAAGCTAGGATTTAATATTACTACTTCTAGCCATAATGAAAACATGTTTGTCATATGAAAGTTCAAGGCCAGCAGAAACACAATAATGTGTTTGCTAGAATGTGATCTCTATGTTATGTTGAAATTGCTCTCTGAAATGAAAAATTTAGTCATACTTATTTGCTTCTGTGTTGATGCTTTGGTGGCTCCAATAAAGTTCTATTGATAATTGTTGACGGTGTAAAATTAAAGTGGACCCATCAGACAGCCTTTTATCCTTTACCTGCCTTGCTCATTTAACATGAAGTTGGATGTGACTCCTGATATATATCTCATTCTCTCAATATAGGTGCTAAAGGAGGAGAAGCAGAGCTATGAAAAGGAGATGGTAAGCATTCGTGCCAAATATGAGGAGGATGCCGTTCACTTCAAAGAGGCCCAGGCCAGGGCGCTGGAGGAGTTGTCAAAAAAGCATCGAGCCACCCTAGAGATTACGCAAAGCACAGCCGACAGGGAGAAGAAAAGACTACAAGTGGTGAGTTTTCCAGAACCGTGCTACCTGCTCTGCTTCATTAGACTCCTGGCTGGATGGCGTGACAGAGATTAAAGACTTTAAAGGTGCAGCTTTGGAGATTCCCGTTAATCATCGATTGATGCGTCTAATTAAAATAATTAATTTTCATACTGCAGTACAGGGAAACAAAAAAAAAAAAAACATGCAATGGGATAATTGATTCTGAAGTACAAGGGAAAAAATATGGAAATTTGGCAGGTTTAGACTAGAAATTGACGTCTGCTTATTAGGGGAAGTTGAAGGGGCGGGGGGTGCTCCTCATAAGATCTCTTGAAGTTTGAATCTCTCTTCCATTTTCTGTGTGCTTGATTTAGTACTCTGAGCCTTCAGTACACAATGCTGCCACATTCCTTTAGTGGGGCTGACTCCCCTGTATACTCTCTTCCCAGTTTCACCTTGGATTGAATCTGTTGCTTTCTTGACACTGTTAATTTGAATGGCCGCTAGGTTTTCGGTTTGACTGAAGTTATGACATAAGAGAGACCAGCTGGGAAAGGCTGGGTGTCTGGTATATCGGACCCAGGTAGAGCATCAGAAATCATGGGACCAGGGCAATACTTTGTGAATGAAGGGCTCCAAAGATCTGTCCAGCACATGTGGGTGTTGTCATTCATTAGATGGCCCACACAGCTAGAGTTTTTACAGAGTATCCTCCTCTGGCAGCTCTGACAGGTGAGAAAATTCACTCAAGATCAAACACTTCAAGAACAGCAAATATTAAGTAAGGATTGAACTGTGTAAGGACTTGTGATATAAAAGCCTTTCAGGGCATAGAAATGGCAAATAAATGTCGGTTGACTAACCTCAGGATTGTGTCATCTTAACCTCAGCTCTTTTGTTTGCTCTTAAGTTGTTCAGTGTGTGCCGTTTTGCCAGTGATAAGCTCTTGTCTTTATTTCATTTTTTGGTTTACATCCTTAAAGTTCATCTTGATTAAGTTATCGTGCTTTTCAGCCAAGAAAAGGTGAATCCTCTTATGTCTTGCACTTGACTCAAGAGCTGAGATGTCATGTTTTTTTCTTCCAGTGCATTGTGAAGAGACGTGTACAATTTCTGCATGCATTATTTCATGTGTTTTGCAGTTTTAACCTGGTATTTATGTTTTGCATTTTCATGTAGATGAGAAGAATTTAGTGGAAAAATATTACTTTATTAATTGTTCCAACAAATAGGCCTAAGACATGCAAATACATTTAGTCTTACCATGGCTTCTGGACATCACGTCTCAAGGGGTCTTATTAATAATCAAAGCAGATGGAACTCCTACAAAATATGACGTTTTAAAAAATGTATTTGCAATTAAAAAATATCTACAGTAATGTTTTCAATGATTTGTATCCAAACTTTTACCCAGTGTACACAATTTCAGGGGATACTGTATAGTTTTGGCTGAGGCTATAGGTCTGAATGATCTGCCTCGGAGGTTTATGATCCTACTTGGTACTGCATTTCAAGGGAAAGAGAAGCCTATTTTATGTTTCTTTACTGGTGTTCAGCTCTTGCTCAGGATTCCCGTCTAATTATCTCATACAGGGGCACGGCTGCAGAAGCTCCTACATCTCTGGCTTGAGGAGTGACATTTCTAGTATTGTTAACATGGCTCATTAAGCAGAACAATGAAAATTAATATCCTGTGTTATGATTATATTGATGCAATGAGCACACAACTAGAAGCTAGAATGCAGGTTTTAAGGCCCATGTAAGTGCAGCCCTGAAATATTGTCTGCAAGAATCGTAAAAGCAATTGTGCATCCTGCTGCCAGATGTAATATAACAAGTTGTTGCAGGGAATAAGCCTTTTTATTTGCTGGAAAATATCAATTTCATTAGCCTGAGCAAAATTACTATGTATTGATATCATATTGGAAGTTTCTCATAAGACTGACCAAAAGACCCACTTAATATACAGCTGCCATAGCTCACTTTATTAGCCTAGATGCTAAAGGGGTGGCTTCTCTTATAATGTACTACACAGATCTCTTTTTCTAGGCCATAGTTTTATTAATAAACTATTTTTTTATTTTTCTCTGGCACCACTCAGTCATTGTTTCTGAAGTCCTCAGTAAAGTGTCAGAGCACATGTCCAGCTCGTAATTGTCTGTCAAATGTGCAGCTGTGCTTCAAAAAGGTACAAAGACAGTGCTGCGCTGTTCTTAGCCATCTTGTTGCTTAGAGGGAAAATCACACGTGTGTGGTAAGATGGCAGTCTCTGGAAATGATGCTGCAGGATAATTCAAGTTACAGACAGGCAGAGCGTTTAAATCTCTCTCAGTCAAGCACTCACGAGCTGTGGTTGGGTGGTCAGAATTTAGATAAGAAGTACAAAATTAAAAGTGAATAAATAAGAAAGGAGAGGGACTTTTGTTGTATGTTGTGAGTCACAGACTGAACGATGAATGCAGAGGATAATGATGCTCTCTGTGACGTATTACTCTAAACAAGCCTACAGGCATTTCCTTAATTTCACTTATGTGCATCAAAACCCACAGAAACTGTGTCATAAGGTTCCAATCCATGGCTTTAGTCATTTTCACAAACTGAACAATAGGTTGTTACTGCCATTTTATTTTTTATTTTAATTATTTTGCTTCCTTGGCACCAGTACATTCTTTTATCTTACTCTGAGCTGAGGGATGGTCAATTTAGTTCTTATCATAGTTTTGGGTTTAGTTTTTAGTTTATTTTCTTTTTATTATTATTGTTGTGACACCCTATAACTCAGCATGTTTCCAGATATTTTTCAAAGATACAAATCAAAACCCCAGGCTTTGTAAATAACCAAATTATGTACCAACTATGATGAAATAACATATTTTATGGGATGCAGCTCCCACCAAATGATAGGAATTACATAGTTTTTTTTTTTTTTTTTTTTATGTGAAATTTGATTATTAACCAAAGTATCCTCTGGGTATAAAGATGGAAAAAATAAATTAAAAACACTTATGCAATTACAAGGTAACTATGTAGGTGGTGCAGTCTGGGGAGTGAATTGTTGAGAGTGTAATGAAATGTCTATTATTTTACAAATGTGTGGTCTCATTGATTTTATTTGTTTATTTATCTTGGGTCTGAAACATGATATTGACCACAAGCTCAGCCAGGGAAACACACAAAACTGAGAATTCACAGTATAATAGGGTTAGTAAAATTTTAATTGCAAGTAAATATCTGTGCAAGTGCTAACTACTGGTACTCTAAGGCTGAATTAAAAATATATCCCTTCAGCTGATATATACCACCAGAGAGATGGTAGGGGCCCCTAGCCAACATAATGTACTGGATCCCAAATTCCTCTTGACAGGCCTGTCCTTATAATGGTAACATGAACATCACTTACAATCCTTTTCCTTTTAAACATCTTTATGTGGCTCAGATTAGTGACGTTCCCACAATGCACGTGCTTCGTCCTCTACGAGCCTGTCTCACTCGTACTGCAATGATGTTGTAATTTCAGGAGATGGAGCAGCAGTTTGAGAAGGAGAGAATGTCCCTGGAAGAGCAGAAAAACCGACTCCGACAGCAGCTGGAGAACCTTAGGGAAGAGTTGACAGCCAAGCTCGACTCAGCCAATCAGGAGGCAAGCACTCCTTCACTCGAATTAATATGCTGCAGTGTGTGCGCTGAACTGCAGTTAATCAATAATGACTTGTTATTTGACTAACTCCCTAATAAGTTTCTTAGTTCAGGACAGGTGTCACCTGAACCTAGTGGTTTTGCCTTATTCCTAAAACTAAAAACTTGCCTTGTGGCTAGGGGAAGAATGTGTTTTTACTGATGAATTGTTCAATGTTATAATTTATTGTTTGCAATTAGTTTTCTACCCACTGTAAATAATGAGGCTGTGTTAAAGTTGTATAGGTTGGTGCTACAGATGCTATACTGGCACTGATTAATAATTAGTCTGATTTCAGAGAATGTTCTCCTGGGACTGTTTCTCACACATTGGAATTCTTTAAATCTGTTGGCACTGACTGCTGCATCACAAGCAAAATCAATCTAAATGTCTCTTTTCCTTTTGGGAAGTTGAAACTGGTGGGATAAACAGCCTCTTGAACCCTCTGTGCCACATGTGTGCAGAAGGAGTGGCTGCCTTGGGTCATACATGCAGTGCCTGTGTAGTAGATCTCCCTAATGGAGAGATATCTAAATAAAGAAGCCCTTGGCATATATGTGTTTTTATTTTGTTCAGTTTCTTAGGTAAATAAAAACGTCTGTAAATTGAATAAATCCAAGTGACCCTGTTGTGTCATATGTTTTCTTTGTTCTTAGCCCCCGTGTGCCCACAGCTGTTAAACTTGATCACATTTATTCAGTTAAATATCTTTCCACTATATTTTCCTATATGCTTTGAGAGCAAGCATGGTCTTTATAATGTATGTTTTATCTATGAAACAACATTTTGAGACCCTTCAATGTCCATTCTGTGCCTCAGAAAGCGTGGTTCAAATGTTTAATTGGTCTTGGGGGAATTGAGTTGCTGGCTTATAATATGATTCAGCAAAAACAGAAGGATGTGGTCCTCTACAGTATCTCTCTTAAGTATGATGTCTTTTCCTAGGTTGTCCGTCTGCAGGAGCTTGTGAGAAAGAGCGAGCAGGGGCTGGGGTCAGCTGAAGGCCACATATCCAGCCTGCAGGAAGCCCAAGAAAAACTGCTCAATGAGCTTGACTCAACCAGAGCGAGGCTAAGAGAAACCAGTAACTTACTCTCTGCCCTACAGGTGAATAACCCCTCATCTTTTACAATTCCCTTAGGTTGATTCACCTTCTGCCTGGGTTGAAGGTCAGATTACTGTAGACACTAATTTACTGATTGCTTTACTGATTTATTGATTGGGAAGGATTGCTAATCAATTGGTAATATTTCCTTAAGACACGTAATTGACAGATACTATATCATTAATATGTGAAATGGCATTCAGGGAGGCGGTCATTCATTGATCTTGTCCAGCCACTGTAGAATTCACAAAACATGCATTTGATTATACTGCCAGAGAGATGTTTTTTATATTCATTGGATTTTATATTCATTATTATTGTGTTATGATAATTATATTTATTTCTTGATTTATTTATTCTTAATTCCTACTGAAGACATTACCAAGGGGAACAGTGTCATTGAATTATAATGCTGAGAAAAGTGCAGAGACCTGAAAACATAATCAAAATATAAATATGTCTTATATCATGATCCCCTTGTGAAATTCAGACTGTTGCCTCAAATGCAAAATGTGCCTTTGCTTAAGAATTAAATAAGTATTGTACATATATACCCATATACATGAATGTTGTTCATGAAAAAGGTTTTCCTGGTTGATATAACCTTAGATTAAGTTTTTGAATGTAAGTATTGATCAATATATTGTATTGTTTTATTTTATTACATTAGACACACTGCCAGAATATACAGGTGGGCAACCAGTATTGTAGTTTTCTTTAAACCATTGTATTTCAATATTTTTAAGCTCAGGGTGTCATTTAATTTGGAGATGCACTTGTTATAATTGTGAATTGTAAATTATATCCTGTCTTTTCCTTTATTTCCAACCTACACAGCTTTTAGGCATTAATTAATAACAATGCACAGTACATTGTGTGTAAGTTAATGCATTTACTAATCACTGGTTGAGCTTATTGTTTTGACTGAGACTCAGATCAAGTTACACACTTATAATAAGTAACAGGGATATCAAAGGGCTTTTACCAAGGTTGCCTGTGTGGTGTTCGGATAAACAGAAAACAAGTTGTCATGTTTTCCAGCTGTATAGAGTGACATTACTGTACTGTCCTCGTGCATGCATCAGATCAAATGATCAAGTTAAGTGGGGGAGAAAAACAAAACAAAGCTGTCAACTGAAAACATGTCAAAGGACATATTAGAAAATTAAAGGATTCATAGCTTCTACTAGATCTGAACCCTTACGGTAATCTGTAATTGTTTCTTTCTTTTGCTGGGAGTCATATAGGTATACATGAGCAAGAAGACTCCTTTAAAATTTGTAATCTGCTTTTCTATATTTGCTTATTTACTTCCTGTACATCTACACTGAAAATGAAGATGATGAAAACAGCATTCAAGTGTTTGGAAAGTTGATTGGGCTTGAAAAAGGAAGGATATCGTGCCATATGTTCCTTTTGAGTCCCCATATGGCAGTCAGTGGAGAATCAAAACTTCAACACATTGTTCATGTACTCTCAACACTATTTTTACTTTATGAACAGATACAGATTAATCCAGATACATGTCAGCGGCTTAATGACTAAGTGTCTGTTTGAGGTCCTTTTTTTTTTTTTTCTTGATAGCACCAGATTACCTCTGTAATTTATCTAATTGGCTATAATGGCAGTAGAGGGGCAGCTGGTTCGAACAGTAATGTGCTTGTGATGAAGTACCTGTGAAGAATAAGATGTAACCCTACATGAAAATGTGCATGCAGATTACAGATCTCAGCTCAGACAGGGAATTCAAATCAATATTCCGCCACCAATTTGGCCTTGTTAATGAGTATGTTTTGTTTTGTTTTTCTCCCCCCACACCCCCCCCCCCATCTTTTTTTATATATATGTATATTTTTGGCCTGTATGCTGGGCTGTGACTCGATGGCGTTGGTCTAATCCCTGTCACCTCTCCACAGGCAGAAATGGAGAAACAGAAACACCAGCATGAAGCGAAGCTGATTTCAATTAGGGAAGAAGAGAAGCTCAAAATGGACAAGATGGCCCTGGAGCTAGAGCTGAAGTGGACAGAAACCCTCAGGTCTCTTTTATTGTCAACACACATTACATCCAGAGAGATTTAGAGCAGCCAAGTGCTTCAGCTATGGTCCAAATGACTTAAAGATAGTTACATTGCTATCTGTGGATATTTAGTACAAATAAATCTATATATAAAACAAAGCTGCCTTCTTGTCCACTTATAATTAGCTACAGCCACTGCCATCTTCTGTTTTAAACTAGCTCTAATTAACACAAAATATTTATCATGACAACTGGCATCTGTGGGATGCAGGCATGTGAGCCATTGCTTTCCCTATGGCTTTCACTGTGACTGTATGCAGGCGTTGCCAATTTAGGTCATCTTCATCCCAGCTGATAGATGGTACATAAAAACAGTCATTATAAAGATCAGAACCACACAGAGGGATGATGTACTGCCAGGATCAAGAAGTGTTTGGTGTTTATTTCCTTTTTGTATCATTTTGTCGTCGCATCTTGAAGTGCGCAGTGAAGTAAAAGTGTTTTCATCACCACCTTATTACTGACTGATGATCACGTGTTCTCCCAGAGATGCCACGCTTACTCCCAGCACAAACAATCACTTATGTGCAGAAACGCATCTTTGATTATTCAATTTGTTTAGGCAAGAGCCAGGAACCAGACTCCAATGTTTCATTTGCAAAGAACCCCTTTCAAGGCTGGTGTTTCCGAACAGAAGTGATTATGTATATGTGTGATAATTATCCCATCTCTGCGTGAATGTTTTGACTGATTTCCCTGCATGGTGTAGATAATGGTGAGAGAGTGTCTCTAAATACGTGTGATCTCGCATGTGTTTGGATGTGA
This sequence comes from Amia ocellicauda, assembly GCF_036373705.1. NCBI lineage: Eukaryota > Metazoa > Chordata > Actinopteri > Amiiformes > Amiidae > Amia > Amia ocellicauda. The sequence continues at coordinate 47,466,544 of NC_089850.1, forward strand.
GTTATATTTGGAATAACTCCACATAATTGATACATAGTTGATCTGTTTCCGCTCTGAATAGATTTTTCAATGCTGTGACAGAGAATGCAAGGAAATTACATTTGTTGTGTACTGCCTTGGGATTTTTTTTTTGGTTTTTATATAGATTTTTAATATTATTACTAAAAATGTTTTTAAACCCACACTTTAGTATTTCAATTCATTTGTTTTTTTATTTTAAATTATACTTAACCCTTTCATAAGAGATTAGCAGAAATAACAATTATCCTGACCTGCATGTCATGTTACATCTCCGGTGCATAGCCATTTCATTATAGAAATCAGAGAGCATGTCAGCACTCAGTGCATTCCCGCAGAGGAAGGGAAAGCCAGCAAAAAGGCTGGCTTGTGATTTCTACTCTCAGATGAAGACAGTTGATCTGAGATTTCAGTCTTGTCTTCTACTGGGTAAAGCTAATCAGGTGGGGAGCACTTTTTAATACAGATAATTAACCACACAGAAGATATTTTGTTTAATTTGAGGTGCTGAAAGATGCCTGTGTCTGATCCAATTAAAATCAACATATCTTTTGTCTTACAATCTGAAGCAAACATGGATTCTTTCTGTTAATCATTGCTGGAAAAAAACACCACTACAGTGACCCGTAATTGAATTTTAGCAGGCAATATCTGGCTAAGCTGTGATGAAAATATTTTTGCAAATATCTGTGAACAGGCAGTCACATTTCCTGTGAAAGCCCATTCAGACGGCTCTACTCATAGACGTGTTCTAAAGTTGTGGTGAAATGAAATTCTTGGGTTGCCAGTCGGGATTAATTTCTGTTCCGTTCTCAGCCGTGTTGACAATGAACATCCTGCAGCCCTAATGAAAAGCTAGAATATGTTAAGCAATTATCACCAGAAATGTGCTGTGTGTTAATGTTAGAGAAGCCCATTCCAGAGCCTTGGAAAATAAGAAACCTCAAGAAATATAAAAACAGGAGATGTTGGCTACATGTTTAACTAAATTGCACAGAATGGACGGTGAGATTGTTGACATGCTTTAGCTTTTTCCCCCCATTTAAATTAATTTGTTTCCGATAAAACGTTTCAGATGTTCTGTAGAAGAAGGCAAATGGACTTCTCTTTAATGAAGATGCACAGTACAAGTATGTTTTGTGCACATAAGCAGAGTGTGGGCTAATGCTTCATTCATTCCAGGGAGTATGAAGAACTGTAAAAGGTTATTTAGCGCAGTAGTGAAATATAAAATATTAAGTAGCAACAATTACTGGAATACATCAGGAGCTTTTTGCTTTTATATAGTCAAATCAATATATACAATTAATTTACAAGCTCTCAAATATAATTAAATATATTAAAGAGGATTAAGGCATATGGGGGGTTTAAATGAGCTTTTAATAATGGGCATGGGTTACCATTTGCTGAGCAGTGAAATCTCACCACACAATCATACCAGCCGACCAAACTGTACAGCTTCAGATTGTAATGCAGTTATTTAGCCTTTGCCAACTCTTGAATGACTTTCCACACTGTTTGTATTATAAAAGTCTTCGAAAAAGCTGCCACAGAATCATGTGGCTCATTAATGACTCCATCTAAAAACGTCTTCGTTATTTAAGGTTTTAGGTAAACAGCTTTGGATGATTCTGCACTAGTAAGATATAAATCCCAAACAAACCGAGGCAGATTTCCATAGAATTACACAACGGCCCCTTTCTCACACAGCACTGTTTCTTGGCCAGCGTGCTTCTGGTCCAGGGCCGCAGCTGTGGCTTGTGGGGACTAACAAAGTGGGACTCCTGTGCCTATCTGTTCAGACAGGAGTGTAAGAAACTGCGTGAGGAGCTGAGAGAGGAGCACGACGACGACAAGAAGGCTGCCATGGCACAGCTCTCGCAAAACAAGGAGCAGGAGATGAGCGCCGCCAGGGAGGGCTGGCAGAAAAAAGTGGAGGACCTGCTTGACCAGGTAGACCACAGCATCTCTCTGCTCTCTGCGCACTCCTTGCAGAGGCACAACCAAGCGCACCTCAGCTTTATTTCTGATGCAGTTTTAGTCAGTCTAGGCATTGAAAGACAGCTATTTTTGTATTTATTGCAGTGTGTCATTTATTTATTTTAATGGAGCTGGCAGCTATATCTGAAGGAGTAAATCATCCAATATGATTAAAATAGCCTGTTTCACACACTTATGGTGAGTAATTGCATTAATATTCAACAAGGTCAAGAGGACTGTGCCCAAAGGATGTCACTGTCTGTCACGCAGGAGGCTTATTTTATCTGCTTCCTTTTTTTCAATTTTTCAACTTTTCTTAAATTAATTTTTTTACAATCAGTAAAATGTTCTGAAAAGTCAGCCTCATCACCCATTTTTACGTTACCAGTTTTCACCTCAGATGTATATTTTACTGACCCTTCTTTATCCTCTTTACATTTTTTTAACCCATTGATTTCTGAATGTTTCCCTTTGTTCCTGTGATTTTTTCCCCCCTATAGCGTCAATCACTCGGTGAAGCTTTACATAAATCAATCAGTAATGTAAGTGAGGCTCACTTACACACTTGCTACTTTGCTATTTTATACTTTTCTATTTCTGTATGATTCGCATGTTGGCATTGCAACATTCTTTTTTATTTCTACTTGCTCTGGCTTGTGACAAATGATGCTGGTTTCAGTTAAGAGAGAGATCTTTTTATGTTCAGAATTAATGTCATGATGTGTGTGCTCTACCTGGGTGTAAAGCTGTGATACACTTTGAATTGTTCACTGCAATATTTCTTATTCTTTTGTTCTGAATGTGCCCTTTTGTGTCTGGCTTCCAGCTACTCAATATGCTAAGGGACGCACTAGTAAATATGATGCGACTGCTGAAGTGAAACTAACATCAAGTTATCAAGTACTGCGCATGAACACTAATTTGTGTTGACTTTATAAGCTGAGTTGTTTGCACGTTCGAATATATATATTTAGTTTTGTACCTATATTTCTGTTTTGATGAGCAAATAACTTCTAAATTAATGGTTTGCTTTTCACAATCCCCAGTAATTAACAAATCAGTTACTTTGCAATCACACCCTAAGATTTGCAGTTAAGGACTGATGCTCAACTGAAAGATAACAATGCTGGGAGAGCAGGGTGAGCGCTAAAGTGCAGCCCTCACTGGCTCATGTCTGGGCTTTGTCATTGTCAGCTGCCAGCAGGTTTCCTCAAGGGCTGAAGCATAATGGTTTGAGTGCTGCCAGGGGGCATTGGACAGGCCCTGCACTGGCCAGGGTTTTCTTGGCTTGTTCACAAAGCAGTTTAACTGTAGCTTTGTAGGCACCTGTGAGTGTGCAGTGTCCCCAGTATGAGCCCAGTTAGTCCTCCCTTCAGCGTCTCACCTCTGCTGTTAGCCTGTGGACGTGCATTGTGAACATCAATGTAGCATCTGTCAGTGCCCATTGCAGAAGTCACATGTACGTAGTCTTCATGTCCAAAGGGCTAGTGCAGTGGTTGTAGAGATGCACTGGCTTGATTTATTAATGTGTGGTTTTATTTTGGGAGAGTATGAAATGGGGATTAAAACAAGTTAATTGACTACAAATATAGGAGATTTTTTTGTTTGTTTGTTTGTTTTTCAATCTTTGGTGACGTCAGCATAGGATGGCAATACAACGGCAATGACTGATACTAATGTGTCAGTCACAGGTGCAAGCTTCCTTTGATGATAGAGATGAGGGGAAGCTGGTACAGGAGAAGTGGGCGCTGCAGGGAAATTCGTTTTTTGAAATTATACAGCACAAGTGGGGGAGGATCTAAAAATATTTTTTTAATTAAAAAGTTAATACATAATGTGTTATGTATCCATAAATGGCATTGCATTTTTAGGCCAATAAAAAGGTTTTTGAATTCAGCATAGGACATTCATTATTTGGAAGAATGCTGCACTGTACACTCTGCAGTTGGTTAAGTTGCTGCAAATTAAACTCCCTTATTACATTTGTGTACCTGCTTTAATAAGGATTTATGATCAAATAGGAATGCTCAACAAACCATAGATTTTAATTTAGGGCTCTTAAACCGTACATACATTTTCAATGGAGGCCTTAGTGTGTACAAGTTAAACAGTAATTATAGACAAAATCTAACAAGACAAACAAAAAAATAATATCCCAATAGTAATTTATTTTTAAATACGTAAGCGCAAAAAGACTTTGAGGTGAACACATACCCAGCAAGCTATTTTCACATGGTTCATTCTTAACGTTTCGGGAAACCCTTGAGTGTTTTTTTCCCCTCTCTCTCTCATTTCTTCGTTTGTCTCTCTCTCCAACGCTCTTACACAGATCTCCTTACTGAAGCAGAGCCTGGAGATGCAGCTCTCCCAGTCCCAGAGTGCACTCCAGCAGCTGCAGGCCCAGTTCAGTCAGGAGCGCGAACACCTCCAGCAGCAGCTGCAGGAGATGGAGCTGGAGCACCAGCAGAGGGAGCAGTCCCTGGATGAGGCACACTGCATGGCCATGCACAACATGGAGGAGGCCAGGCAGCAGGACCTCAAGGTGCTCACCACCAACACTGACCTTCCCAAAGCAGGCCCGCTGTGCCTCTCAGTTTAAACACTGGGGTGTCCATAGAGTGATGCATGTTAAGACTGAAAATGCTTCTTCTCTGCTCTGCTGGTGTGGTGGTGGGTGAATCCATCTTCTGGGTGTGAAGCCTCACTCTTTCTGTTGGAATGAGCCTACCGAGGATGGACACATAGGCCTGTACTGCAGTAAGTCAGGCTTCTAGACACATAGAGCCTCTACAGTTAAGATGAGAGGGGCATCCAGTACAGGTTTGTCAGGGATAAAAGCAAGATGCAGCCTCTACATTTTTTTATTTATACCTAGAGCTTCTACACTGTTTCATTAAAACAGGTTATAGATGGATAAGTAGTCCTAACTGCCTCTTGCCATTTCATCAGCAGGCCACACAAGAAGCAGGCTTTGTGGGTCTTCATTACGTTTTTATAGGCCTTAAATTCAAAGTACCAGCCATGCGGCAAACATTATATCTCAGGATGTCATGTCTTATCTTTATCAACAGATATTTTGTGAGTTGAGCATAACCGCTTGTTACATTTGCAGTGCAGTCTCTCCCAGAACAGAAAAGAGGAGAAATATATAATACAATTTTAAACCAAGACATAAGACTTACACATAACTCTCAGTTTCAGGATTCATGGAAGGAGAAGGTATTTGTATGAATTTATTAACAGAGTAAAAAAATAAAAAAAATAAAAACATTTCTTATTGAAGAGTTTTTCACAAATACACCACTGGTTTTCTGCAGCAGGGTTTCAGGAACTAGTCATACTGTAAACTGTTTTGTGATTGAGCTGAAGGGCTATGAGTCCCCTTTCCCACAAAGCAATTTTGTGGCAGAAATTTAAATCTGTTGGTTTGCCTCTATATTATTTTGTTCTGTTTACATGTATTGCATGTGGCAGGTGTAGTTATAGACATTTTCAAAATAAAAGTAATGTGAAAACGTTCTGACAACAAAGAAGAGAACTAAGATTTCTTTTACATCACATTTTGATATCTCACAGGCTGTGTTTCTTTGCAGAATGGAGCAAAGCCTTATATTAAGAAACAAAAGCAATATCAAGGCAGGTCTTGATAATTGTTCTAGGCACTGAAGGAAAATTGATTCCCAGCCTCTTAACCCAGCCAGAAGCATGAGATCTCAAAGCACATTTATACTTAGTACTTGCAACTTCAGCAGAAATGTTTCTGTGTTTTGCCTGTGAAATATGAAACTGCTATAGTGCTAGATCTGACTTACTTACATACTTAAGCTCCTCAAGTGATAATGGCACATTGAATCCTGTAGATTGAATCAATCTAATTATATGGTGGCCTGTTGTTCTTTTTGTTTTGTTGTTGTTAATTTTCATACAAAACTGCATCAGCTACAGCAGCTTGTGATGTTCACAGTTGTCTCTGGACCAATGTGTCAACAAATATTGACTGCAAGCACTGTAATTAAAATGTAAAAAAATATTGTCTAGCCACGGAAACAGTGGAAACTCAGAGCTAAGGGGAAATGTGACTCTCTCTGTTGTCATTTCAGATTTGATACTTTGGATTAATACAACAAGTAATACATTTATTCTTTCCCTTTGCATTGAAAAGCTCTGAATTCTCCTCTGAATTAGCTGAGCATAAATGGAGTGTTTAAGTCTATTTATCAGCACATGGCATTGCCCTCTGCTGGGTGGGCCTCATTACTCTTATGGAGGTATCAGAGGGAAACAATGTATCTTTGTAGCATCTGGACTTTCACAATACAATATACACCTTTTTTGCTGTATCAGATCATTAGAATGCAGGGTGATCTATAGGACTGTTTCGCTGCACTGACTGCAAAATGGTATTGATGTTTGTCTTCATTTGGCATATGGGCAGGTTATGTACTTCAGTGTGTGTATTGATCGCAGTTAAATTTCACACATCAGCTTCAACTTCCAAGCCTTCTTACAGCTCCTCTAAGTGCTGCCTTTGTTGGCAGCGTGCCTTACTGAAGCTGATAGTCCATGGAGTGCTGACTGATCCCGTCAACTGTTTTGCAGGAGTTGGAGGAGCGACTGAGACAACAGCACTACGACGAGCTGCAGTCCCTAAGAGAGGCCCACCGGCAGAATATCGAGATCCTGAAGCAGCAGTCGGAACAGGAACTGCAAACTCTGCGCTTTGAGCTGGAGGATGAGGGGAAAGCAATGCTCGGTATGTCTCATCCCATTATCTCATACTCTAAATTGCCCATTGACCTCTTTTCTTTTAGGACGGTTGTATGCACTGTGATTTCATCACCTATGATATCTTAGCATTCATATCTGAGAGTTCACCAAAGAGTAGATGCTGTGGGCTGTGTACATTCCTAGGGCCATGCTAAAAGTGTAAATAATAAAAATAATTCTTCTCAATCCTCATAAGAATTTTATATAAATATAAGCAATACCAAAGAGGCGTCTCAGTCCAGCACTGTGATGCCTAATGACTACTCAGTTTTGCAAAACAAAACCTTTGTGTCAAAATCTGCCTGCCCAACGCTCTCTAATTTTCAGCTTCGTTGCGCTCGGAGCTCAATCACCTCCATGCATCTGCCATCGAGCACCTGCGGCAGAGTCACCAGCAGGAGACAGAGGCTGCGAAGCTGGAGCTGGAGAACGCTTTGGAGCAGAGCAGGCAGCAGGTAGGCAAATTGCCCTTCAAGGCAAGGATCAATACTGATAAAAGACACCTGGCTTCAAGTGAGTAACTACGAAGAATCTGTAATATATATATATATATATATATATATACATATATACATATACATATATATATATATATATATATATATATATATATATATATATATATATATATATATATATATATATATATATATATATATATATATATATATATATATACATATATATACATACATATACATACATATATACATATATATACATACATATACATATACATATATATACATATACGTATATATATACATATATATATACATATACGTATATATATATATATATCTGTTGGGTATATAATAACATTAATCAAAGGCCACGCTTACAGTATCACCTCCTCAGCACTATCCTTTGTGATTTGAACATGTTGCTTCCATAGTTTCACAGTAGTGTGTTACTGTCTGTCAGGAGGAGAGCGAGTTGTAGTCATACAGCGCTTGCTGGTTTGGTTGTTAGTGCAGCAGCTTGCTGATCCAGGAAGCTCACTGGGGCAGAATTCCAGCGAATCAGCATCCACAACATGGCTAGGTGGCTTGATCCAAATTTCCACACCTTAATTGTACTTATTTGACACATTAGTTTGAATTGGTTGTTTAGCTTGAAGTTAGATGTCTGGGTGCACTTTGTCCATTCTGTACAGGCTTCCAAAACACTTTAATATAATTAAATTAATCTCCATACAGCGTGATGCTTTCCAAGCTGAGCAGATTGAGACCCTTTAACCTTTCTGTGTATGACAAGTCTCTGGGTCTGGGGATTATTCTAGTCACTCTCATGTGAAGTCTTTCCAAGAATGCGATGTTTTATTTTGCTGTTTTGTAGTATGGTGCCAAAAGCCAAACACAACACTGCAATTATAGTCATTTGTTTACTTATATCAATATGGAAGTATACATGTGTAGTTGTATAGTAAGGTGTAAGGAGCTTCATTGTCATATTGGTTTGGGAAATATAAGGTAAAAACAGAGTGTCATAGGTTCCGTAATATCTATTTTATAGCTCCAGACACAGAAAAGAACCATCAGCTAGTTTAAAACTTAATCTTCATGCCTGGATGCTAATCATTTGAATAAAAGTGTCACGTTTCAGAATATCTTTAGACACTGCAGCCCTGTGAATCCTGGATGAAGCTGCAGTGCCCCCAGGCAATATTGACTAAGTGGGACTGTGAGATAGACAAAAACACCAAGTGAAATAATGTCTAAAATACATATAATGTAATTGAACTTGCAATTATAAGTCGTCTTAAGTGATTGTGAAGTAAAATAATACCTTGAATACCTTGTAAAATAATGTTTGTATAGAGAAGGTCTACACAGCAGTGCTGAACCAGGAAAAACAACTGCAGAACTGCCCATTACACCCAAATATGCAAGATATTAATTTGTATTCATATTCACTGAAGTCTGTTCAAGAGCCTCATATGTTTTTAGCCTTTTTAGAGCTTTGTTAGAGTTCACTGCCTTCAATAATGCTGCTGATATAATAGAGGGGTCTCTTTAAAAGCAGGCATCAGGGGCCTCTCAGTGAGTGGCCTGGGAAACTGCACTGCGGGCCTCAGAGCCTTTCTTTCCCAGAGAACTGAAAGCTTTTGATCCAAATGAGATGCCATTTTTCTTTCTTCTCTAAATGCTTTTTTATATAACAGGATGTTTTTTCCAATGACTGGAATAGCATTCTTACACTTCACAGAATGAGTACATGTGGTTCACTATGTTGAGAAATAATTGTTTAAAAAAAACAACAGATTCTTTACAAAACCATCGCCTTTTATAGTAAGAAGTCCATTTGCCCTTGATTTGTCTTCAATCTCACGGTTAAATCTGCCTATTCAAGTCCTGTGGTGTCAGCATGCACAGATCTTGATGAAACTAGATGTTCGGTTAAATGGTGGCATCTGTCCTCGGGGGCACAGTGATCATGTTCTTGCAAAAAAACAGGTTAGGCACTGATGTGATTTCTGCTTACGACAAAATGGTGCGTTCAGGTCTCTCGTGTGCAAACCTTTATATTGGCATTCTGTGAAAGCTGACTGGTACACAAGATAACGATATGCTATGAGTTTAAATGTGTAGGCATTACAATTTATTTAGTAACAATAATGTTAAAAATACAATTTGTAATAATAATATCACCCTTAGCTCAGCACAATGCTTTCTGTGATTTGTGCAGCAAGACACTGGTCCATAATGATGCAAATATTCATAGGCTGGACTGACAATTTTAAAAAATGTGTGTACCTCCCAAAGTGTGTTTAACATGGCTGTCGGAATTCACCACTTGTTTCACATTTTCACTGGATCACTTTTCTGTGAAACGGAGGCTGAGAAGCTGTCACAGTCTGAGTCAAATCATAAGCTCATACCCCTGAGCTGTGTTTTTTTAAATCCACTGGCCGACAACTGGAGAGGCTCTGTAATTAATCTGGTCTCACAGTTCATTTAGAGGCCTACCAAGAGCATGTGAAAGACTACAAGGATGCTCTTTCTCAAGCTACTATTCTAACCTCATCAAAAATGGCCAAGGTAATCCTAGATCTCTTTTCTCAATCATCAACAGATTACTCCAGCCCCTGGATGCATCCACCCCTTAACATATGTATTGAGATTTGTAATAAGTCGCAAATTGAAACCATCTATCAGCAGCTTCAGTCAACCCCCGCTCTGCCCCCTGATCAGGTTCTATCTAACACTACCGTCTCAGCCCCCGTCCCCTCCACCTGATTGCTGCTTCTCTGCCTTCTCTGTTGTTGACGCAGACCACATCACAGAGTTGGTCACCAGATCCAAATCCTCCACCTGTTCATTAGATCCCATGCCTACGTCTCTGGTAAAGGCTTGTTTACCTTCTCTGTGCCGCTTATGGTGGACATTGTGAATTCTTCCCTCTTGACTGGCATTGTTCCGCCTACACTTTAATGGCTGAGGTTATGCCACATGGAGCTAAAACTAATGCTATGAGCTTTTTTCAATACTACAACAGCAAGAAGTCAATACAGGAGGATGTGAAACAGATAAAGGGAAAAAAATTAAGTATCTTGGAAAATAAACAAGATGTGGCAAATGTTCTAAATGAGTATTTCACAGAGGTTTTTACAAAAGATAAAACAGATAACATGCCACAGGTTAACAACCAGTACAGTCAAACCCCAAGAGAGATCAGGATAAATGAGGAGGAGGTGCTAAAGGGACTAGCAGAATTAAAAACAAACAAATCACCTGGGCCAGATGGGATATTTCCAACAGTTCTTAAAGGAATGAGGGAAATTATTTATAGGCCGCTAACTCAAATATTCCAAATGACACTTAGAACAGGGGATGTGCCAACTGACTGGAAGACAGCAAATGTCATACCAATCCACAAGAAAGGGGTCAAAACTGAGCCAAGAAACTACAGACCAATCAGTCTCACCTGCATCACCTGTAAAATGTTAGAAAAAAATATTAGACACAAAATAGAGTAGCATCTTAATGAAAACCATATTCTTGGAGATAGTCAACATGGGTTTAGACGAGGCAGATCATGTCTTACTAATTTATTTGAATTTTTTGAACATGCAACTGCAGCTGTAGATCATGTGAAAACATTATATGATATACTTAGACTGATCCTCAAATTGGAAGCTGTAGGCATTCAGGGTAACATAAGTAGATGGATTATGAACTGGTTGATGTATAGGAAACAGAGGGTGTCGATTAGAGGATTTGCTTCTAACTGGAGTGAGGTTGTTAGTGGAGTTCCACAGGGATCAGTACTAGGGCCTTTGCTTTTTCTAATCTATATTAATGATCTGGACTCTGGGATAGTTAGCAAACTTGTCAAATTTGCAGATGATACTAAAATAGGTGGCTCAGCAGATACAATCTTGGCAGCACAGGCTATTCAAAGGGACTTACAGTGAGGGAAAAAAGTATTTGATCCCCTGCTGATTTTGTACGTTTGCCCACTGACAAATAAATGATCAGTCTATAATTTTAATGGTAGGTGTATTTTAACAGAGACAGAATAACAACAAAAAAATCCAGAAAAACCCATTTCAAAAAAGTTATAAATTGATTTGCATGTTAATGAGGGAAATAAGTATTTGACCCCTTCGACTTAGTACTTGGTGGCAAAACCCTTGTTGGCAATCAGAGGTCAGACATTTCTTGTAGTTGGCCACCAGGTTTGCACACATCTCAGGAGGGATTTTGTCCCACTCCTCTTTGCAGATCCTCTCCAAGTCATTAAGGTTTCGAGGCTGACGTTTGGCAACTCGAACCTTCAGCTCCCTCCACAGATTTCCTATGGGATTAAGGTCTGGAGACTGGCTAGGCCACTCCAGGACCTTAATGTGCTTCTTCTTGAGCCACTCCTTTGTTGCCTTGGCTGTGTGTTTTGGGTCATTGTCATGCTGGCCCCGTCCATCGTCCCTTTGATGCGGTGCAGTTGTCCTGTCCCCTTAGCAGAAAAACACCTCCAAAGCATAATGTTTCCACCTCCATGTTTGACGGTGGGGATGGTGTTCTTGGGGTCATTCCTCCTCCTCCAAACACGGCGAGTTGAGTTGATGCCAAAGAGCTCGATTTTGGTCTCATCTGACCACAACACTTCCACCCAGTTCTCCTCTGAATCATTCAGATGTTCATTGGCAAACTTCAGACGGGCCTGTACATGTGCTTTCTTAAGCAGGGGGACCTTGCGGGCGCTGCAGGATTTCAGTCCTTCACGGTGTAGTGTGTTACCAATTGTTTTCTTGGTGACTATGGTCCCAGCTGCCTTGAGATCATTAACAAGATCATCCCGTGTAGTTCTGGGCTGATTCCTCACCGTTCTCATGATCATTGAAACTCCACGAGGTGAGATCTTGCATGGAGCCCCAGAGCGAGGGAGACTGACAGTTATTTTGTGTTTCTTCCATTTGCGAATAATCACACCAACTGTTGTCACCTTCTCACCAAGCTGCTTGGCGATGGTCTACATCTTGGCCATGGTGGAGAGTTTAGAATCTGATTGATTGATTGCTTCTGTGGACAGGTGTCTTTTATACAGGTAATGAGCTGAGATTAGGAGCACTCCCTTTAATAGAGTGCTCCTAATCTCAGCTCGTTACCTGTATAAAAGACACCTGGGAGCCAGAAATCTTGTTGATTGATAGGGGATCAAATACTTATTTCCCTCATTAACATGCAAATCAATTTATAACTTTTTTGAAATGTGTTATTCTGGATTTTTTTGTTGTTATTCTGTCTCTCACTGTTAAAATAAACCTACCATTAAAATCATAGACTGATCATTTATTTGTCAGTGGGCAAACGTACAAAATCAGCAGGGGATCAAATACTTTTTTCCCTCACTGTAGATAATATTCAGTTGTGGGCCGACACCTGGCAGATGAAATTCAATGTGGACAAGTGCAAGGTATTACATGCAGGTAACAAAAATGTCCACTATAATTACACTATGGGAGGAATAGAACTAGATGAAGTAACGCATGAGAAAGACCTAGGAGTCTATGTGGACTCCTCACTTTCTCCATCCAAACAATGTGGGGAAGCAATAAAAAAGGCAAACAGAATGCTAGGGTATATTGTTAAAAGTGTAGAATTGAGAACAAGGGCAGTAATGTTCAGACTGTACAATGCACTAGTTAGACCTCATCTGGATACTGTGTACAGTTCTGGGCTCCACACTTCAAGAAAGACATCGCTGCTCTAGAGGCAGTTCAGAGGAGAGCAACCAGACTTATTCCAGGTCTGAAGGGAAAGTCCTACTGAGAGACTGAGGGAACTGAACCTTTTCACCCTGGAACAGAGGAGACTACGTGGGGACTTGATCCAAGTCTTCAAAATCATGAAAGGCATTGACCACATCAAACCAGAGGAGCTTTTCCAGATCAGCAGGGACACACGCACCCGGGGACACAACTGGAAATTGGGCTTCAAGGCATTCAAGACAGAAAACAGGAGACACCTCTTCACACAGAGAGTCATTACAATCTGGAACAAACTACCTAGTGATGTGGTTGAAGCTTGTTTGGGTATTTTTAAACATTTAAAAATAGACTGGATAGTATCCATGGATCACTCAGTTAATAATGGACACCAAACAAGCACGATGGGTCGAATGGTCTCCTCTCGTTTGTAAACTTTTCTTAAAGACACAAGGACTGGATCCGGATATTTTTAACAGTTACTGGCCTATTTCCAACCTTCTGTTTCTAGCAAAATTCTGCAACAAGCAGTTGCCGTCCAACGACACTGTCATATGACGAACTATGACCTGTTCTGAACCTTTTAAATCAGGGTCCCGGGCCAAGCACAGCTCTGAGAACGCATTGCTAAAAGTTATCAATGACTTCATTATGGCCGCTAATTTTTGCTACTTCAATAACTTCATCCTCTTTGACCTCTCTGCTGCTTTTGATACTGTTTGCCATAGCATCCTCCTCAACTGCATGGAAACAGTCCTGGGCATTACAGGAACACCTCTCAATTTCTTACAGTCTTACTTGGCTGATTGGAAGAAGTATGTGTCCCTTGGAAACTTCAAATCTTCATGCCTATATCAACCAAGGGGTGCCTCAAGGTTCTGTGCTTGGACCCCTATTGTGAATCATCTACATTCTTCCCCTAGGCAAGATCATCCGCCACTATGGTATCATCTTCCACTACTATGCAGATGACACCCAGATTTACATATACACCAAACCCATCTTTCACCTACCTCCTCCATCTCTGATTAACTGCAGGAACTTTGGAACTCTCTTCCCCTAGTGACCAGAAATTCTGACTCGTCTGATTACGACCTTTAAAAATAGACTAAAAACCAATCTGTTCAATCTGGCTTTCCCTTCAGCTTAGCTCAGCCTTATTCAGCTCTAGCTTAAGCTAAGTACAGTTTTTCTAGTTTAATTTTGTTTTTACTTTCTTTGTACAGTGTCCTTGGGTTTCTTGAAAGGTGCTTTCAATTTCATGTATAAATAAATATTTTACAGCTTTCTCTCAATAATGTACCTCGGAGGTAAACACTGATCAGGCTTGTCTTGGCCTGAGTCTGATGACACTGACAGGCTACAGCAGTAACTCATGAGCCCCACACAGAGTTTCCAGATGCAGTCGTTACCCTTGACATTTCATCAGGGGCAGTGCAGCTTTTTGATGACTTGATTGCCAAAGACAATTGCATTAGACAGCCCAGACAGTCTTGAATTCTATATTTAGATTTGTCTGGTCATTTAAACCCATTTGCAAAACATTGGTTTTACAAGATATGAGCATATTATTTGACTTACATCTTGTTAAAGATGCATATTGGATATTTCACAAAATATTTTCAGATTGTAAGGGAAAGGAGCATGATTTGTTATTTTTCTTTTAACCATTTTTGTGCATGTTATAAAATACAAGAGAGCACGCCTGTCTAATCTGGAGAACTCCAGGAGTGTGGGAAGTGCTTTGCGAGAGCTTCTATGACTCTGTGCCAACTCTTTCCAAGAGAAAAACAGTTTTGATCATTAATTATGTCCCCCCGAGAGATGTGCACCTCAGGATTGTTTAATGAGCTATGAGATTAGCTCGTTCTGTTTGGCGTTTGAAGAATTGAATAATTTTAAGATAGCCATCAGTGGATACAGCTCCTATGATGCCCTCATTCTGAAAAGAATCAGTTTGGCTCTCTCTCTTCCATCAGCTTTACAGGTTCACATCTTTTGTCAATTGTGCATGTTTTGTTTTTGGCTCATAGTTTGTCCTTTTGGGGTCTGTCTCTTGACCCCTTCAGCCTATAGTGTATGGTTCCACAGCAAATTAACATTAACAACAGACATTTATTTCAAGTGTTGAACACGCTATGCTGGTTGCAATGCTAATGGTGGGCATATGTCACTTCCGTCCCGTCATTCCTTGAAATATATGGTGTGGTCTGTTCTGATATACTTGTAGCATTTGTTATAAACTGAAGTAAACTGCTTAATTACCCTTAATACTAGCAGAGCACTTTAACACTGTCGTCCCATGGGGCTGGTATTGTTTTAGGCGAGCTTCTATGGTATGTGATTTCTGAGATGAAACAAAGTTGTCCCTTTCACATCAGCAGCCCTTTCAGGGGTCATTTCAATCCTCCATAGCTGATGTGCTGTCTTGTCACACTGTTAATTTCAGCATCAGCCCCGCTTTGTATCTGGTAATTGAGCTTTGTGTTTCAGCATTAAGTATTCTTTTGTTAAACTTTCTATGATCAACATAATTGCTTGGATTAGGGAACAGCACAGAGATCTGAAGACAGTGGTAATGAACTGTAGCCGAAAAACAGGTCTAATGAAGTCTTGCACACACTTCCACTGGCCCTCCTTATACTCATCCTCATTGAAGCCCATTCAAATATCTCCTTCTTCTCTCTGCACAATTTTCTGTCCAAAAAACACATCTTCAAATGAAAGGCCAAGAAATACATTCACTGAGGTAATCATGAGGAAGAAAATATTTCTAAAACAGGTATTTTATATGTGCACTGTTACCAGAAAGATTAATATGACAGGTGCAAGCAATATATGGAGCTGGCATGAAAGAGGGCCTTGTAATACAATTAAGGATAACTAAAGTGATGTCTAATAAGTCTGGAGAGAAGGGTTGAAGTGATTAATATCCTCAGCTGGTAGCCAGGTGTCCATAGTAAACAAAGAGCCCACACGGTCTGAAATGAACACTGTTGTAAGGGAGAACTGCTCCGGAACCATAAACGAGTCTCTCAGCCAGTGTGTGTCGCCTGGACCACCAGCACAAGTCAAATTACACAGCAGCTACACATGATGTGTATGAGCGCAGACAGACGTATGTTCGGAAAGATGGGCTGCATGGAAAACCAGTGGCTCTGCATTCAGAATAAAATGCTTTAATTTTTGTTAAAGCAGGGATTTATATGCAGAAAAAAAGAAAGAAAAATAATATAGGCCTATCTGTTTTAATGTTGCAGTCTCTAGCTTAGCCTGTGGCTTGCTTTAGGCGAGCTTCTATGGTATGTGATTTCTGAGATGAAACAAAATTGTCCCTTTCATTTGTCTCAACAGTCATGTAATGCTAAGTGCTGCTAAAAGTGACTTATTCCTTTGGTGTGGGTCACTGGTGACTTAAATTACTTAAATTTCTAAAATAGTTATAGAAATCTATATAGTGACAGTGTAAATTTTCAGTCAAGATTTCAGTCTTTTCTAATGTTTAATACTTAAGTATTAAAACTCTAAAAAAAAAAAGATATAATTGATTAAGTATAGTAAAGTAACAATATGTATTAACAAATCAAGTCACCAAATAATATTGTTTCATATGTAACACTTTACAATAGGTCATGTAATGGTCATAAGTACGTGTTAACAAATACATAATTACACTGTACTTATGAGTAACTAACATGTAGTTAATGAGTACCTACTATGTTATTAAACTGTAATGTGTGTGTGTGTATATAAATATATACAGCTGCAATATTATCAGTTTCTCTGATTTTACTATTTATAGGTATGTGTTTGGGTAAAATTAACATTTTTGTTTTATTCTATAAACTACTGACAACATTTCTCCCAAATTCCAAATACAAATATGAATTGAATGGAATGGCTGCCATACATGTAGAGATGCTGATTTAAGAAAAATTTGCAATGGTCTCTTAATTTTCTCCAGAGCTGTGTGTGTATACACTCACCTAAAGGATTATTGGGAACACCTGTTCAATTTCTCATTAATGCAATTATCTAACCAACCAATCACATGGCAGTTGCTTCAATGCATTTAGGGGTGTGGTCCTGGTCAAGACAATCTCCTGAACTCCAAACTGAATGTCTGAATGGGAAAGAAAGGTGATTTAAGCAATTTTGAGCGTGGCATGGTTGTTGGTGCCAGACAGGCCGGTCTGAGTATTTCACAATCTGCTCAGTTACTGGGATTTTCACGCACAACCATTTCTAGGGTTTACAAAGAATGGTGTGAAAAGGGAAAAACATCCAGTATGCGGCAGTCCTGTGGGCGAAAATGCCTTGTTGATGCTAGAGGTCAGAGGAGAATGGGCCGACTGATTCAAGCTGATAGAAGAGCAACTTTGACTGAAATAACCACTCGTTACAACCGAGGTATGCAGCAAAGCATTTGTGAAGCCATAACACGTACAACCTTGAGGCGGATGGGCTACAACAGCAGAAGACCCCACCAGGTACCACTCATCTCCACTACAAATAGGAAAAAGAGGCTACAATTTGCACAAGCTCACCAAAATTGGACAGTTGAAGACTGGAAAAATGTTGCCTGGTCTGATGAGTCTCGATTTCTGTTGACACATTCAGATGGTAGAGTCAGAATTTGGCGTAAGCAGAATGAGAACATGGATCCATCATGCCTTGTTACCACTGTGCAGGCTGGTGGTGGTGGTGTAATGGTGTGGGGGATGTTTTCTTGGCACACTTTAGGCCCCTTAGTGCCAATTGGGCATCGTTTAAATGCCACGGCCTACCTGAGCATTGTTTCTGACCATGTCCATCCCTTTATGACCACCATGTACCCATCCTCTGATGGCTACTTCCAGCAGGATAATGCACCATGTCACAAAGGTCGAATCATTTCAAATTGGTTTCTTGAACATGACAATGAGTTCACTGTACTAAACTGGCCCCCACAGTCACCAGATCTCAACCCAATAGAGCATCTTTGGGATGTGGTGGAACGGGAGCTTCGTGCCCTGGATGTGCATCCCACAAATCTCCATCAACTGCAAGATGCTATCCTATCAATATGGGCCAACATTTCTAAAGAATGCTTTCAGCACCTTGTTGAATCAATGCCACGTAGAATTAAGGCAGTTCTGAAGGCGAAAGGGGGTCAAACACAGTATTAGTATGGTGTTCCTAATAATCCTTTAGGTGAGTGTATATGTATATATGTGTGTATATATATATATATATATATATATAGTGGTTTAACCCTCTTAACTAAATGACATAACATGAGATGGAAGAGAACAAGAGATAGGTGGTTACTTCACGTTAAATAAAAAATTATAAGTACAAAGTCAGCAGTGGAATTGATACAATGCCAAAGTCAGTCTACATGAGCATCAAAATGGTTTATTGCCACCCAGGAATTCCTGTCAAGCAGAGGGACACAGCCCATGTTTCAGTGGAGTTCCTGACTGGTTTTGTTTTATTGCTAATCTCATTAAAAATGTCCAGGGAAATGAAAAGAGCGATTACAGCCAGAGAGAAACGCACATTTATTTCCTCCATCTGATTGTGTAGCATGGCAGCCTCTAGCCATGAGTCCCACTGCTGAAACAGGCCCTAGCTGAGGGAAATAGCCACAAGTAACAGGAAATGAGCAATATTTGCCCTTCATTTACAATGAGGGAAACAAAATTTAGGTTTCACAATGTGATGTGAAATCTGCAATTGCTGTGTAATATACTCTGTAGAAATCCTGTTCTGAGAATTGAAGTCACTCCCTGACTGAATGAATACAAGACGAAGCAAAGCCTTGGCAGGCAGGTGTGTGTATGGCTTGTGTGTGATCCTCGGTCAATAGTGATGTTGGGTGCAGTCTTAGGGTCAGATGCATGTGCAAAGTTCTTCAAAGAGTTGTAAGGAGATTTTCTAATCACAGCTCCTCCAATTAAATCGGGTCAAGCTCACTTGCACCTGAAACCCTACCCCAACGCCCACCGCAGCAGGCCATTCTGACCTGTGTTTAAGGGAGGGGAGATTGGGTGGTCAGCCTGACCTTGATGACACAGGGTGAAATTGAAACTTGAAAGTGCTTGAAGACCACGGAAAATGTTTGACCCCAAGTCTGGTTGTTTGTCTTTTTTCAAGGTTGTCATTACTTTTGCTGATTTACTTGCCAGGACTGCACTGCTGATTAGAATCAGTCTATGCCAATGAAGAGCAGGGGATTTCAGGGTTACATCTGATTCATGATCTGGCCGTTCGAGCCAATAATTATTTTCCTTCATCCTGTGCTGCAAGATATCTGACTGTGATTGTACTTCCATTGTGGTAAATTAGGTACAAACACCTGTGCCTTTGTGAAGAATACAGTATGTCAGCTGGACAAAGTGTGTGCTTAACCAATAAGCGTGCAGCCTTACTGCTGTGCAGAATCATTCAGGACACCATGACATCATTGCCCAATATTGATAACTGTAGGCTGAGCATGGTTACTGGGACACTGAGACAGATCTGGGTATTGAAGTTACCTTTAAAAGGGAAGAAATTAGCATTTAAACCAGGCATTCTCCTTGCTGATGTGAATACTGTTTAACTACGAATAACAAATAAAGGCAGAAAACACTTTTGTATTACTATTCATCTGTTGTAGGCTACCTATTTTGTGTTGCTTGCCATTGTACATATGGCAAAGTGTCTGTTTATATTATGTAAGTTAGTAATCATCCCATATAAATGATAGATGTATGTAAGTATTTATTGTGTGGGTAGATTTCCTATCAGGAATGAGAACATTTGATGTATTGGACATATTACTTTTTTTTATTCTACAATATTGTAAATGGTACAATTTCAGAGCTTTTAATTGGTCTGTGCTTCCCTTGGCTGTTCCTTGCATACTTTTCGAATGGTTCTCTCATTTAAATTACGCTGTTGGAAGCTCTCCTTTTGGAATTGGCATACGGTAGCTACAGTTAATTATTAACACACATGACAGGAGCGTAGCAAGACTCATTAATTATATAAGCTGTTAGACTGAGCTCACTCCCTCTGTCCTCAGGAGTTCACAAAGTCTCTGTGCAGAGGGGTTGCTCTCTTGGTGTAGTAGTGGGTTTGTTGCTTGTATGGGCCATGCAGCTCAGGGGCTTGGAGGGGGTGCATCTGAAGGGGGCAGTGCTTCTAGGGTGGGCGTTCATATGAAATGGCACAAATTCACTGATCAGCACTGCAACCATACATTTGATAGAGCCACTTTCATGCTAATATGCCATTGCAGTCCCTACAACATCAACCCCATTCAATCTCTTTAGCTCTGTTAAACAACAGGGCCATGGAGTATATCAGTCCAGATGTGTCCCAATAGGAATACTGAGCACGCACCGAGCTAGGAAGTCACTTTGGAGAACCTTGACTTGAAAGTCACTTTTACTGTTTCTTTTATTATTCTTTAATAAATGTGTATTCATATTTATCACCCTGATGCCTCATGCCTATTCACTTTTGTGTTTCCCAGTAAGTCTATATTTATTTTTTACTCCTTGTAATGCAAAAAGATCAACCCCCCCACCCCAAAATTGTTAAATATAAGAGATAAACAAACCATATGGCAATGCAATCTGGATGCCATTAGTCCCCTATTACGAATGATCAACTGTTCAGGGTGATGAATAAACTGTGGTATTCCATGCTGTGGTCTGTGATTGCTGCTCTCCACTCCAGCTTGTGTGTGTGTGTGCGTGCTGTCTTGGCAGGAGAAGGAGCTGTTGGGACGTATTTCCGAGCTCCAAGAGGAGGTGCTCCGCAGAGAGAGCCACATCGCCGAGCTGGACAAGGAGATCCACTCGCTGCATGAGAATATCAGCACCCTCACCAAGGAGCTGGAGCTCAAGGGCAAGGAGGTCCTCAAGATCCGCAGTGAAGCCAATCAGCAGATCAGGTGACAGGGTCGGGGGGGTAGCACTGTGGTGACGGGGCCAGGGGGCTGCACTGTGGTGACTGGGTGGGGTGGCACTGAGGTGTCCCATCACCGGCGCTGCTGGGACTGGCAGTAATTGAGGTGTCTGCCCTGCTGCCAACACACGGACTGTACTCTTTTTTTTTTTATTCTCCCAAGTTGGTGTAGGCGGTTTAAGTTATGAAAAAGATAATCACTAGCATTTTTAAGCAATATATATATATATATATATATATATATATATATATACACTCACCTAAAGGATTATTAGGAACACCTGTTCAATTTCTCATTAATGCAATTATCTAACCAACCAATCACAT
This sequence comes from Amia ocellicauda, assembly GCF_036373705.1. NCBI lineage: Eukaryota > Metazoa > Chordata > Actinopteri > Amiiformes > Amiidae > Amia > Amia ocellicauda. The sequence goes on from NC_089850.1 coordinate 47,487,785, forward strand.
GGCAGTTGCTTCAATGCATTTAGGGGTGTGGTCCTGGTCAAGACAATCTCCTGAACTCCAAACTGAATGTCTGAATGGGAAAGAACGGTGATTTAAGCAATTTTGAGCGTGGCATGGTTGTTGGTGCCAGACGGGCCGGTCTGAGTATTTCACAATCTGCTCAGTTACTGGGATTTTCACGCACAACCATTTCTAGGGTTTACAAAGAATGGTGTGAAAAGGGAAAAACATCCAGTATGCGGCAGTCCTGTGGGCGAAAATGCCTTGTTGATGCTAGAGGTCAGAGGAGAATGGGCCGACTGATTCAAGCTGATAGAAGAGCAACTTTGACTGAAATAACCACTCGTTACAACCGAGGTATGCAGCAAAGCATTTGTGAAGCCACAACACGTACAACCTTGAGGCGGATGGGCTACAACAGCAGAAGACCCCACCGGGTACCACTCATCTCCACTACAAATAGGAAAAAGAGGCTACAATTTGCACAAGCTCACCAAAATTGGACAGTTGAAGACTGGAAAAATGTTGCCTGGTCTGATGAGTCTCGATTTCTGTTGACACATTCAGATGGTAGAGTCAGAATTTGGCGTAAACAGAATGAGAACATGGATCCATCATGCCTCGTTACCACTGTGCAGGCTGGTGGTGGTGGTGTAATGGTGTGGGGGATGTTTTCTTGGCACACTTTAGGCCCCTTAGTGCCAATTGGGCATCGTTTAAATGCCACGGCCTACCTGAGCATTGTTTCTGACAATGCCCATCCCTTTATGACCACCATGTACCCATCCTCTGATGGCTACTTCCAGCAGGATAATGCACCATGTCACAAAGGTCGAATCATTTCAAATTGGTTTCTTGAACATGACAATGAGTTCACTGTACTAAACTGGCCCCCACAGTCACCAGATCTCAACCCAATAGAGCATCTTTGGGATGTGGTGGAACGGGAGCTTCGTGCCCTGGATGTGCATCCCACAAATCTCCATCAACTGCAGGATGCTATCCTATCAATATGGGCCAACATTTCTAAAGAATGCTTTCAGCACCTTGTTGAATCAATGCCACGTAGAATTAAGGCAGTTCTGAAGGCGAAAGGAGGTCAAACACAGTATTAGTATGGTGTTCCTAATAATCCTTTAGGTGAGTGTATATATATATATATATATATATATATATATATGAGAGAGACAGAGAGAGAGAGAGAGAATAAAGATTAAATGAATACTGCAACAAGAAGCATCCTCTGCATCTCTGGGAGGTGTTGTGTGTGTTTGTCTTGCAGAATAATGCCTCTTGACATCTACTTTACTTTCTTATTACTTAAAATAAAATAAGAAACTCACAAAAGGAAGGACTGTAATACACAAGCAAGACTAAATAGAATGCGTCACCAGGAATCTATTTGTGAAGTTCTAATTAATATTTCAAGCAGCTTGTATTAATAAATAATATGCGCAGAGACTTAGAAAACAGTCTCCCTCAGTAAAAGCACGTGTCTGTTGAATATTAAAAGGCACATTTGGCTGAAATTGGAGATGGCTGAGAGGTAAATACAGTATTAACGGCAATACGTATTGTAAGCGGTATTTCATGCACATTAAACATGAACTCTTCTGTTTCAACTGAGATTATATGACCTCATATATTCAGATCTGATGTCAGAAACTCTTTAGAAAAGGCCTGTGGCTGTACTAAACTCAGTCTTGTCTCGTTTGTAATAAACATCTGGCCTTGGACATATGAACTTACTATATCTTGAATCTGGCCAATGTTACATTACACTTTCACATTACCTGAGAATAAATATGAGGGACTACATCTAGTCGACAGGGGACAGCAAATTCACTGTCTTGTAAAAGGACAAATCAATAAATAAATAGGCTGAAATGTTTTCAGTTATAACAGGAATTGATATCCTTTCTCAGAGATTGTCATATGAATTATAAATGTCTTTCTTGGAAAAGGATACAATATTACAAAAAAGGGGGGAGAATAAAAATAAGATCCATGTTTTATTTAGTAACACAACAACTTAACCTATTCTAGGGTTTTGTGATGTTTTTTTTTATTATTATTCTTGTCTATAGGCAAAGGATGTGCAACATATGTGTGTAGAATATTAATCGTCTCATTTGCTCCTCCATAAATAGGGCCCACGAGCAGGAGCTGAACAAGAAGCACGATAAGGAACTGAACGAGATGTCAATGATCCACATGCGCGAGACGCAGAACATGCTGTCAGACTTCAATAAGGCCCAGGATCTTCTGAAGGACAAGATCTCAGCCTTACAGATCCTGTATGTGGTTTTCTCTGTCTCCTGCTAGTGCACGTGTGTGTGTGTGTGTGTGTGTGTGTGAGGGAGAGTGTAGTTATGTAAATACCTGGCCACTGACTAAAGGGCACTTTGTTCTGTGGAGGGGGTAGAAAAGAAGAGGTGGGGAAGGCAAAGGGCAGCAGAGAAGGAGATAGAGAGGAGACTGGCTGCAATGCCCAGGGTAGAGAGCAGAGCCCCAGGCCTGCTCATCAGGGGCCCATCCCCGTGCTTTGCCTCCTCTCAACCCTCCCTTCAAAGGCGGCCTCACAGTATGCCTCCCCCATTACTCCAGCAGATGCCACTGCCTGTGGTGATCAAAAGCCAGCGCATTGTTTTATTTATGATATTTGAAAGGGCTGCTGCTAATGCCCTCATCCTTCTGCGCTTGTCGGGAAACGCAAGCAGAGGCTCGGGGGGGCGGGGGGGGTTTGTGCTGCATTGACAGACTTTGAAATCTGCTTGTGCAGATCACTTTTTCTCTGCCGCTGAAATCATACTTTGCGTACCTACAGAGTGATGAGATGAGATGTTTCTGTGAACTTTAGAAAAAACGAAAAATATATATTGAGATGTAGTGATCTATAGAGGTAGGAGACACATACAGGCTTGTTTCAGTGCAGCATCTCGGTACAATGACAACCAGGAAGAAAACATTTGTATTTGATTTTATTGTTAATTTGTTTTCAAACAAGGCAAATATAACAGGCCACAACTGGAGTGCTGGGAGAGAATGTATCACAGTCAGAAGGAGTGACCTATTTTTGATTCACTTGAATGAGAGCACCATCTAGGCACAGTACACACTACTGCACAGCTTGGGATAAAAATAGCAATTCTCTGACGCAAGTGTTTAATGAAATCCACTCAATTCTCAATTATACCTTTGAGAAAGCCAAAGAGATCTGGATTTTGCTTCTTTTTTGTTTTTTTTTAGAACTGTGCTGTAAATTATTATTTTCAAAATTCATGAATAAATACTGTGGTTGCCAGCTCTGGTAGAATGGGATATGGGATTTTAGATAAGGGCCTCTGACGTGTTATATTCATTACTTTATATGCTTTAAAAAAATAAAAAAAAATAAAAAAATTGGCAGCTCATACTTCAAAGAATTGTGAGAGCGAAACTTCAAATGAAATTCATTAGCAAACTAATCTGCCATTTTCTGTTTCACACTTTAAAAAAGTGTGATATAATGGAGAGTGTAACAGTTTATGATTTGTGGGGAAAAGGAGGGTGGAGGGTTAATTGAGTGTGACATCATCAGAGCTGCAAAACCTGCCAAATGCAGCTTGGAAGTCGCAATTTCTAGTTTCATATTTATTCCACACCTGTTCGTTATATCCCCACTTCTGATCTGTTTTTGTCACAAATCACATTCTGTTTACAAGTGGGATTGTGTGCTGAGAGTCAGGGTCTGCACACAATCGTCATTCCAGGAAAGGAAACTCACCAGCACATAGCCTCTGGTTACTATGGTAAAGGTGAATGGCACTCACAATACTAGCTACTTACAGTACACGGCACAGTTGCATCACAGCAATAAGCTATCTGCCGACCTACCCCATTACTGGACCGCTTTGCTAACATCATCATTTGAAACTACAATCAATCTGCAGAAACATTACCCTATCCCACAGGTTTACCAAGTAATCTAATCTTAACCCCAGCCTTGGTGAAAGCTTTGCCCTGCCGTGAACCCTAATTACCTTCAGTAGGATGGCGAACAAGAAAAAAAGGGTTTTACTCTTCAGATTACTATGTATTCAAATAGAGAGGAGCTAATAACAGGAGACGTCTCAGTCACTACTCCACAAGTGTTTAGATTGCTCCTCTGAATTATTATTCTCCTGGGCTGTCTCTGGTAGTGTCCTGGGGATTACAGTCTAATACCTGAGGACTCGAGAGCAATCCAGTAGGATTTGCAGTCCTTATAAATTCCCAAGAAGAACCCCAGAGATGCAAATTGTGAGCTTCCATTTCTGTGGCAATGCTTTTTTTTTACTCCACCAATTTCACTATTTTATCAACTTGAATCATCAAGACAATTTTAATTTTAATTGCTGCTGCTGTTTCAAACAGAGCAGTTCACAGTTGTCATTCTGGACAACATACTTACTTACCTCTTCATGTATCTCGCAGCTTGTAAAATAGCCAGTGCCCAGTGTTTCCTCAAATACTAACACAAAATGCTGTTACACTTCAATTTCAGATCTTTAAAGTCTTTAAAGTCTTTACTTTATTTCTTGAGATGATCAGATCTGTTAGGAATCCTCTATTTAGCTGACAGCGTCCACATCTTCATAGTATTGATCTTGTATTACTTTCGTATGTTGGTCAGGCTCTCTCAGGCAGTGTGGATTTTTGTTCAGGTGACAATTTGTGCAATTATTTCTTCTCAGCATAAACATGGGGGTACATACGAAGAAACGGCTGATAGATAACGTGAGAAAAGTTACAGGATTCATTGATTTTAGCCAAAGAGAATCCATTACTAAGCAGAAGTGTCCAGTGCGGGATAATAAACTGTCTGTGAGGCACCCAACTGTATGGACACGCTAGTCCTGTGTAACAAATTTTAACACAAATCTAAAGAGGCAATTTTTTTTGCTTACAACTCCCACACAGTTAATCCGCAAGACTGTATTGATTTAGAGAACTTCCTCTCTACCACATTTGTTAGCTGTCCAATCACGAGCTCCCGTGGAACAGCAGCCCCTGTCGCATTGAGAGAAAACAACAAACAAAATGTGGTAAAAGCGCTGCTGATTTTCACTTCTACGTGAGTTCGTGACGTGACAGCTAACAAACCCTGAGGATGGCTTGGTTCCTGGAGAAGGACCTAGCTCAGAACTGAGAAAACAGTCTTAATTCTGTGTTGGTTTTGTATAGTTAGTTATTGGGAAGCTATATGAGAAACTGTTGCTTGACAGGGTCCATTTGCACCTCATTACTTTAGTCCTGGTGCCCTGGAATAACCTTCCTGTCCAGGCATGCAAGGGTTGAAATTGAAAATGCGAATAAAGTGTGTGCAGTGTACATTTTGCCTTGAATACTTGCTGACAGAGGACGTGCCGCTGCTGCTGATGCACTAGCGGGGGCATAGAATCGAAGATGGTAAAAGTGCTGCATTGTTACTGATTGCCTGACTACATTGCTTTCCTTGCACCTCTACAGGCTAGAAGGCACAGAGGACAAGTTCAGGAATCGCGAGAGCAGGCCAGAAGATCTGCAGTTAATTGCCGAGTTAAAAGAAATGGTGACCGAGAGAGAGTCCCTTGTGAAGAAGCTGGTTGTAAGTGTTTCTCACCCTTCACTCATTGTCTGAATTCTTCAGCATAAAGGTTATCTTGAAATACTGAATTTTAGGTCTTTAATGGGTCTGATTCATTCCCTCATTCTTATAGCTGATATCACCCTCTAATTACCCATGCTTGGTCAAGTAACTGTTAACAATGCCTACAGTATGACAGTCTATCTTGAGATAGCAAAATACTATAGACTGGGCCCTCCTCCAACACAGGGGTTACATTCCTTGAGAAAGCAATGTTAGGTGAATTTGGGAGGTGGGAGGTGAACGTGGGAGGAACTTAATACCTTATGGGATTAATAGGGATGCGTGAACAATGCCAAGTTAAGTCTCCCATAAATACTTTTATGTAATTTTTTTATACACACATGAATGAAAAACCCTTCCTATATTGTATATTAAGTAAAAATATAAAATCATAAACATAATGACATTCAAATATATGATACCATGCATCTGTAAATTAAAATATGACGGTGTTTTATTGTAACACTCATAGTGGCATGCTACATTATTTTGTATTGTATCGGATTCATGAAAAATAGGAATAATTAATTATTTAATTTGCTTTGGTTAATTTTTGGCTCTGATGTTTTGTAATATGGTGTATGTTTGAAGTGGGAAGAAATAGGATACACATTCAACCAAATTTATCTTCAAATAATTTGATGTGGAAACCAATATACCCCAGCCTTGTTGGTAAATTATGTTACAGTGACAAAAAGCAAAGTATCTCAGCTGACAAAGTGTTACATCACTTAATCCTGATGGATTCCAGGGGGGCTGTGCAGTGATGGATGAACTGCTCACTCTCCCTGACTGAAGGAACTTTACAGCGAACACTTTAGTGGATCAGGAAAGCACAACATTTCTCACGAGAGCTGTTGAATTGCCGGAGCAGTCGTGTTATTAACCAGACAACACCGACAGACGTCCAGGAATGAGCGTGTGCATCAACCTCATGTTGCGTGCTGTGAATGACCATTAAAAACAGGACACACGTTCAGAATGTCTATGGGATTTATTTAGTTACATTTTACCAAACATCTTTAAATCACTGACTTTGATAGAAAGAACATTGAAGCAGGCCCACTGAAAAATTATACTAGTATATTACATTATATCACACAGTTACTTGAGTGACACAGCTACACAGTTTGATAGCTTTTTTTTTTACCCTTTAAAGATCCATTAAGTGATGCCAGGTCATGATGTAGGTACTGTAAATGTGTTTCTATTGATCCCTCCACATCAGTACTCAGTCCTCCTGTCGCATAACAGTCATTTCCATCAGCCTAATTGTCAGCCAGAATAGTTGCTGGGGTTAAATAATCCTGAAGCTATAGCATCTGAGGACCCATTACACAATCCTCCCCATGTAATTTTTAAACCTTCCTGTTTCAGTAACCACTTTGTTCTTTCATTCCCTTAACATTTCAACTTTCTTTTTTTTATATATATAAACACAAATATCCAATTCAGATTTCAGAGCCACCTTTTTTTTTTCCAATATTCAATAAATCGCTTAAGAGGGCTTAAGAGAATTCAGTGACAGCCCGGGGAACTGAAAACCCCCCACAGCTGATACAGAACGGGAGCATTAGCCAAGAAGCATGCTGAGTGTTGATTGGAGAAAAGCTTCTGATCATATCTTTGAGAGCTTATAGTGGATTTTGAAAGCGAAATAAAATACATATAATCAGAATGGTTTTACGCATGAGTCCAGGCTATAGATTGGGAGTTTAATCCAAATCTCTAGATGATGGAGGCAAGAGGAATGTATTGTTGTCTTTTATTTGTGATTAATCTAGAAACAATCTAAATTGGGCGGGGGGGGGGGTACATTTAATATTACAGCGAGGTCTTAATGTAACCACAAAGCTCAAAAGCATCTTAAGGGTGTCTTTGAACTGCTTTGCCTTGAATGCCAAACCCACTTAGCAGCAGAAGGGACCCAGACCTTGTGCCAGAGAGCCCCAGGCCCCCGAGAGGAGCCCGGCTGCTCGGGGGGCAATAGTGGCTGGAGCTGGCAGATGGTGTCAGAGGCACCCTGCAGGAACTGAGCACTCTCAGTAGTTTGGCCAGTATTTCTCACACACTGGCGCAGCAGTGAAGGAAAGGCGAGTGTCGCTCTTGGAAAGGTTATGCCATCCAGAAAGCGATTGTTGTCTTTACTTACAATGAAGTGGCTCCACACAGGACAAAAGCAGTACGTGGCCTCAGAGGCTTTGTGTGTATGGTACACGCCCCTTCTTTAATAACGTTAGTATTACCGGTTACATTTTTGTGTGTACGGTACATGCCTTTCGTTAATAACAGTAACAGTCTTGGCTCTTCAGTAGTTCAGGATCTGACTGGATTTTATCTTTTGTTGTGGACAGGACGACAAGAAGTTCTATCAACTGGAACTGGTGAACAGAGAGACTAATTTTAACAAAGTATTTAATTCTAACCCCAATGTTGGTGTTATTAACCCCCTCATAAAGGTAAGTACCAGATTTTAACATTATTACAATCCATTTATATATGAATAGCTATCTCAACTTTTGAGAGTATGTGACAGTAGGAAACTGTAAAACATGATATATACAATTTATAAATAGGTATATTTCAGCTTAATTGTTTTGTAATTGTTTCTTTAAAAAAATACATTTTCAAAGGCATTAATAAAACAAAACAAAAACAAAAAAGAACATATAGATCCCAAGAGCATACTTCACCTGTCACCTGTCATTATCAGTCAACGTCAAGCCGATAGCTGTCTGAGTATAAGGGTGAGAGCAGAGGAAACCTGTCGAGTCTTAACACGTTGCAATAACGCATCACCGTGCTTCAGAGGAGCACTCTGAGAGGAAATGTCCATTCAGCGGTTGGCCATTAACTAGAGAGCTAGACGATGTTCTGCACACGTGAGAGTGTTTCGGATGCTCAGTGCTCTCTGAGGAAATCTGTGTCCCATTCCAATGTAAACGCAGCAGCCTGGAGGAAGTGGAGTGGATCCCTTTGCATGATCACAAAGTTATCACTTGTCTCTTGTTAAGTTTTGTAACCTATACTTCAAGACATTTGTCCAGTCTAATCTATGTGCCCTTTTATGTGTTGTTGTTGTTTACCTGTTCACATGTTTAAATCTACTTTGCTTTCCAAGCCGTCATTTGTTAGTGTGCAGTTTTAAGCAGCCTAATCATTTTACTGGCATTATTTATCCATTCAATCAGATCAGAAAAGTCAATTAATGTAAACTGCAACAAATCATGGAGTGGTACAAGTTAGACCTTAAGGATATCTTATTTCAGATGGAACGTTAGTCTTACTAGTTTTCCAAGTCTGTTTATTTTATTTTTTTTCTTTTATATAGCAAAAGAAAAAGAATGAAAAATCACCAAACAGATTCATCAATTCTCCAAATCTAAGTGCACTGGACCCAGCGGGGGCGGGGAACGGGCCACCCCAGCATAACCGCCTAGAGCCAATCCCCAACTCCCCCATTCACGACCTTGAGCTCAACAGTAGCAAACCTCTGCCCCAACCAACACCTCCGAAAGAGCCCAAGAAATTCCTGAGGTGAGCCGCACCTCGTCATTAACTCCAAGAGTAGCACCTAGACCAGAATAAAGAGGAACAAGCACACAAAACCATCTAGCCTTACCCTGATCTAAGTTCTGCCCGATGGTGATGTGACTGCCATGTAAAAGGGCAGCATACTGTGTGAAATGGATGTGCCCTTCTAAACACAAGAAAGTCACAGTATCACTTAAAAACACTAACAGAACAAAAACATGTTGTGCAGGCACTATGCAAACAAAAATATGTCAAGGCTGTCTCTGAGTCATAAAGCAGATTTTTCCCTTAAATACATCCTAATTGATTCAAAGCATCAGCACAAGGATGCATATGTATTATTATTATTATTATTATTATTATTTATATTATTTATATTATTACTGTTACTATTACAATGCTTAGACTTAACTATTATTTAAAAACACATATGCACATTATATTTGTGTGATATTGGAGCCTTAAAATCAAGGTGTTGTTATATGAAAGAACAGATTAGCGGGAGGAATGAGATATGTCTGTCCAACTTGACCCTACTATAATATGTAGGAGTTTTCACTTGGCCTAGGTTTCCATACATGTGTTTTATAAATGGCATTGGAATGCAAAAGGGAGCATGTTTCTAAACTTCACATTAACATGCCTGTGAGTGTCTGCATGGTAGTGTGTCTTTGTCTGTTTTTCCTGTTATTCTCGTTTTTGGATTGCTGCTCAGACAGAAACACACAGTTCGTAGCTAACTGGCATCAGATCTGAATCCAGTTCATGATTATTTCTTTACTGGCACGTGCAGTATAGGGCATATCCTGGGCATAGATCAATGGAACTGTTTCAAGTATATTTTCAGTTAATATCTGTAGAACTCCCACTATGGCCCTTCCAAGCGTGGGGCTCCCAGTTTGCTGAATAGTTGCACTTCTGCACAAGTTCTTACCTTGACCTCCGATTGTCCACAGGAGGTCTACAGAGAAGGGTTTTCTGATTTCCCACTGCAAGCCTGTGCTTTCGGTCACCTAATTATGACAACGAGGCAAAAACTATGTTTTGCTGGCTGCATAACACTTCCCAAAATGTTTACACGTTTCAAATATCACATTAAAACAGTTTGCTTGTTGATGGGACAAGGTGATGTCACCTGCTTCCCAAAGTTCACAGGCAGGCTCTTATGCAGTGTGGTCTTATTGGCCCACCTTCACAATTCATTATCAACCAGTAATATGGTGACTCATGGAGATATTAGGTCTATTCGCAGTCAAAATATATATATACACAGACATTATTTCTACTGTGGCTCATGGATGCATCAAAAAAGCAAGAATTACAAAATGTCATCTTTGTCTTATTGATTTCTATCCAAATTATTAATCTAGTCCAATTCCCAGGGGTGCCTTAAATTGTTTGGAAATGGTGTGAGTGAGTAACCATGATAAATTATTGTGGCAGCTCACACAGAGTGGCTGTGCACACAGGCTCCTGTCTTGAAATGACATGGAACTATAACATTTATTGATTTTGTTTTCCAGTTATCTCCTTACTTGTGAGAGTTTTGTTGTTGTGGCTGTTGTATTTTTCATCATTATTTCCTTGTCCATGTTTGTTTTGTTTCCCTTTTATTGTAATGTTTGGCACTGTTGCGCTTCATTGCATGTGCTGTGTGTGGGGTATCTGCAGTTTTGTGTTATGTATGTTGCTTTAGTCAAAAGAGATGTACAAAAAATATAGAAATAATAATTTTTACTTTTTTAAACACAATAAACTCCTGATGTTTGTAATGAATGTAATGAGTCTATTTCTCGTGTGTTCCTGCCATGACGTGTGATTTGCACTTGTTTGTGGTTGTGTGGTCTGCTTAATTGGTGTGTTAAATTGTGTGTGTGTTGTATTTTGTTCCTTTAATTCTCTCTGTCGTTTACATACATGAACACCCTTATTTTCAAAGTAGGATCTCCCTGCACAATGTGTTGCTGGAAGTGTTTCCATTATGAAACTGAAACTGCAGTGCTGCCTCTTCATTGTCATGGGACGCTCTCGTTAATGCATCACAAACGGCTCAGCTGTAAAAGCCCACTGCAAGGTGACCCTGTATCTTAGGAGCAACAGATGCAATTACACATTAGCATCACAGATATGTGCACTTCATACCAATATATGGAACAGAATAACATTAAATGAAAACTGACAGTGTTTTTTCATACAGAAATTATATATATATATATATATATTCTATTATATATTCTATTATACATATATATATATAGATATATATATATATTCTATTATATATTCTATTATACATATATATATATATATATATATATATATATATATATATATATATATATATATTCTATTATACGTATGTATATTGAAATATACCATCTTTGTCTTCAATGATATTCATATTAAATACAAAATGGAAGAATGTATCAAACTGCAATATTACAATATTTTGTCAAACTGAAGTTTTTTGTTTTCAGTTAAGCAAATGCTCTTGGAAGCTTTGATCGAATGGCTTATTTAAAATGATAGGTTGTGAGTATAACCCCTGTTATCTGAAAAAGGAAACACTGCCCAAGGGGGAGGGGTTTCTGCGTACTTCCGTAGGAACCTGATCAAAAACGTCACTCCATCAAAGCTGCCATTGGCCTCTGTGCACGTCACTCAGAACAGGTCCCTTCCCACTTCCTGTTCTATAAAACGTGATGTCAGTGCAGGTTCGTCCTCATGTGCCAGGAGCAGGACTCCCACGTGACCTTGCAACCCTTGTGCAGTGCTTTTTCAGATAACCAGGGTTGCATTCGCAACCTGTCATTATCTTTCAAGTTGGAAGCACTGCCCATGGGGGAGGGGTTACTGTGTAACAAAATTGTTTCAAGGGAGGAGGCAGCAAGCTGATAAGGGAGACTGCCCCGAGGTGACTGCTAGGGGGCCTCAGCAACACAATTCCAGACAGGAGCCACAGAGGCCTCTAGGGCCAACCTGGGCTGCCCAGGAGCAAGGACTGCAGTCACACTCTACCAGGAAATGTACAGAATCAGCATATACAAAGCAGGGCTACAGAGGTAAACCCTTACGCCCTCCGCTTACAATAGCAGGGCGGCCTCATAAGGCAACATACCTGTAGGCCTCATGACAGACCCTGGGAACACACCGACAGGCTGTCAGCAAGTCCAGGAGCAGCTCGCGTGGGTGCTCGACTGGAAGACATAGTCCACTGGAAGGGAAAGACACGGTTCAAATAGCTCCATCAGGATGCACTTAACAGGGGCAGACTGGGAGAGGAAATCAGGAGCCAGAGCCCGTGGGCTACTGGGGCTCGACTGCAGCCAACACCGGATTCCCAATGGAAGGGACCGGTCTCGTCACATCCAACCTGTAGAACCGGACAAATCTAAGCGGCGAGGCCCAATCTGCAGCCGCACAAATGTCTGCCAAGGGGGCGCCTTGAAAAAGGGCCCTTGAAAGATAACTGTTGTTTAGGTCCTAATGCAGTGATATTCATTATGCATTGTAGTGTTAAATTCAGGCAGATTTGTTTAACAATATCTTGACTGTTTACATAATTAATTGTTTATTCATGGAACAAGACTTTGCACTTAACCTTCCCAAACGCTCACTGCAGCTTTAATACTGAATATGCCTTTTTCAACTTATGTGTTACACATTTTATAAAGTAAAAATAAAAGGTATCTGTCAAAATAATTATATGTTTTCCAGTTAAATAAAACCACTGTCTTCCAGTATGATGTACTTATGGGATCAAAGGTGTGCAACTGATTGGGTTAGTTAAGGGTACCACTACCTACAAATCTGACACACGTTGTCTGTATCTTAAAGCACACGTACAATGTAAAGTGTCTTGTCATCTCTATCCCAGATAGTCACTTGACACAGAACAGTGCTGCTGCGATGGCATTAGTCACGGTGCCATCTCTATCCTAGCTCTGCCTTGCTGCTACAGCATGTTCAACACGAGAAGAATAGAAAAGCAGTCAAAATTTAATTTCTTCTTGCATTTCCATCAATTCAGTTCAATTTTAGTTAAACAATTCTTTGTGTGGAAATAGTTATTTAAAGTACAAATAAGTACCAAAGGATCATTTCTTCTAAAGTCTGTCAACATAGTGGATTGTTAAAAAAAAAAATTGGGTGTATATATATTATTTTATGTTGTTTTCAAATATATATTTGAGGCAGCTGATAAAATTACAATGAAGAAGGGTTTTGTTTGGTTAAAATGTTGAATCCAGTCTTCCTCTGCCATGGGTCATTAATCCCTTTCTCACTTAAAATAGCCAGTATGGCACACTAAACTCATGCTCTCTTCCAGACTCTCTGAAGTAAGGCAGTTGAATTGGGAGGCACTGCTCAGCTGTTCCCACCATTGAAAACTGACTGAGGACCCTTGATCTCAGCCTCAGTGACCTGAAATGCAGCAATAGGTGCTCTAATAGAATAGGATTTCCCCAATAAAGGAGACTGCTTTCCCTCACACAGTGCCTGAGCTCTGATCACTTCAGTCCAGACAGGGTTTTGTTTTCCGCAGTGAGGTCACAGAGGCTAGAACTGCAGGTGGCACATAACTTGAGATGGTATTGATTTAACCCAATAAGCTGCATAATAGAATGGGTGTAATATTGTGATGCGAGCACTGCTGCAGGTCTTAGCTGTAAACCATTCCTTAATCATTTCCTGTAGTCACATTTAAATATATTTACATATTTCATAAATGACTTTCAAACAACAATTAGTATTAATTATTAATACTTGCAGTACTGCATGTGAATTAAAGAAAAAGGAAATTATATACAGTGGATAGGTCAAATCTCAGAGCTGATTAACACAGGCTATCACTCTGAACTTTAATATGATTTAGAGGTTTGTAATCCACTCTGCGTGTGAGAGTCGTGGCTGCTGGAGCCGCAGTCAGGGTCACTGACGGTTATCAGTGTTTTCACAGCCCTGCCTTGTGAGAGAGAGGGCAGATGTGGATGGAAATTATCCCAATCTTGTTCCCTGATTATCATCCCAAACAAACAAATTAACACAGCCTCAAAGCACACATCATTAAGTGCCTCCATTTATGTAATTTGCAATAAATGGGGTTACTGCCGATCCCACTGAGCTGCAGTAAAGTGCTTTCCTTGGCCATTTACACTTAAGAGCTTAGAGAGGAACACAGCAAGAGAAACATCACGAACCTTGAACTAAAGACTACAAATACACAAATACAGCAGAGCACATAGATCACAATATGGCACAACCTATCGTGTTATTCCAAAAATAAAACAAAACAAATGGAAGAAACACTAGTTTTTTAAATAACCTGTGTGTTGCTGTTGTACAGTTTTGTGTGATTATGCCACTTTAACCAGTGTACCTGTGGCCTGTTCCCTGTGCAGCCCTCCTGAGACAGATGAGCCTCCGGCAGCCTCACCAGACCCCCAGCACCAGGAGTGGTTTGCCCGATACTTCACCTTCTGACCCCGCCCCCTCGGACTCTGGTGTGTAGGACATTTGAAGAGCATGACAACAAACAGAAAAAAAAAAAAGAAAAAAAACATCTGTATTTAATTATACACCATTACATTATGTTTATTACTTCACTGTGAATGGATTACTTGTTTGTACAGTGACAATAACTTTGTTTGACATTATATTTTATGCAATTTCTGAAGAGTGGTGCATATGCTGCTAAATATTATTTGTTTAATACGGTATATTGTCCTTGATCTGTACCTTATTTTAGAATGGCACAGTATTACGAGTTTGTTACAGCTGCATAACAAATTTTGGTAGAACTAAATTGTTTGTATGGTTGTCTCAACACAGATATAATGATGTCTCACTAATTTTAAAATAAATGGCATATTTTATATTTATATTATACTGGTGTATGCTAATAAATAAATCATAATTGTGAGATTTATCTATTGTGGAACAATTGGTCAATAATATGATGCTGTTCAGTGTATATTATTTGAGTTATTTGTCTCTTGTTGTTGGCTTTCCTGATGCCAAGCAAAAGGCCAAGTCTGTCCCCAGGGTAGAATTTACCCCTGACTACATACAGAGTTGAAGCTTTCTGACACTTATTACCTCTAATTTAATTCTCTGTAGCTCTGTTTCTTTAAAGGCATCTTAAAATACCTAACGTCCTCCAACCACAAGGTAGCCTGTTTATGTATTAAGAGATGCAGTACTGCCATTCACATCATTCTTACTCTAGTCGAAATTTCTACTTTTTCATGAAGCTAAAACAGTCTGGATTTTGTAAGCTTTTTCTTACTTTTTTCTTGTGTGTGAAAAGTACCAATGTGACTGTACACTAGAAATAGAACCCGGAATTAACAGTTCTTAGCTGTCCTTAAATTGGTAATACTTGGGACAGATGGAACTCAGTCCCAGCGTTTCTGCTGTACAGACCTACTTAGAGTCTCGTTCAGTTATAATTAAAAGTTCTGAAAGTCCTAATGGAATTACTTTTATCCTCCCCTTATTAGCAAAAGGACTTTTCATTAAAAATCCTCTACCTATATATATATATATATATATATATATATATATATACACTCACCTAAAGGATTATTAGGAACACCTGTTCAATTTCTCATTAATGCAATTATCTAACCAACCAATCACATGGCAGTTGCTTCAATGCATTTAGGGGTGTGGTCCTGGTCAAGACAATCTCCTGAACTCCAAACTGAATGTCTGAATGGGAAAGAAAGGTGATTTAAGCAATTTTGAGCGTGGCATGGTTGTTGGTGCCAGACGGGCCGGTCTGAGTATTTCACAATCTGCTCAGTTACTGGGATTTTCACGCACAACCATTTCTAGGGTTTACAAAGAATGGTGTGAAAAGGGAAAAACATCCAGTATGCGGCAGTCCTGTGGGCGAAAATGCCTTGTTGATGCTAGAGGTCAGAGGAGAATGGGCCGACTGATTCAAGCTGATAGAAGAGCAACTTTGACTGAAATAACCACTCGTTACAACCGAGGTATGCAGCAAAGCATTTGTGAAGCCACAACACGTACAACCTTGAGGCGGATGGGCTACAACAGCAGAAGACCCCACCGGGTACCACTCATCTCCACTACAAATAGGAAAAAGAGGCTACAATTTGCACAAGCTCACCAAAATTGGACAGTTGAAGACTGGAAAAATGTTGCCTGGTCTGATGAGTCTCGATTTCTGTTGAGACATTCAGATGGTAGAGTCAGAATTTGGCGTAAACAGAATGAGAACATGGATCCATCATGCCTTGTTACCACTGTGCAGGCTGGTGGTGGTGGTGTAATGGTGTGGGGGATGTTTTCTTGGCACACTTTAGGCCCCTTAGTGCCAATTGGGCATCGTTTAAATGCCACGGCCTACCTGAGCATTGTTTCTGACCATGTCCATCCCTTTATGACCACCATGTACCCATCCTCTGATGGCTACTTCCAGCAGGATAATGCACCATGTCACAAAGGTCGAATCATTTCAAATTGGTTTCTTGAACATGACAATGAGTTCACTGTACTAAACTGGCCCCCACAGTCACCAGATCTCAACCCAATAGAGCATCTTTGGGATGTGGTGGAACGGGAGCTTCATGCCCTGGATGTGCATCCCACAAATCTCCATCAACTGCAAGATGCTATCCTATCAATATGGGCCAACATTTCTAAAGAATGCTTTCAGCACCTTGTTGAATCAATGCCACGTAGAATTAAGGCAGTTCTGAAGGCGAAAGGGGGTCAAACACAGTATTAGTATGGTGTTCCTAATAATCCTTTAGGTGCGTGTATATATATACATATCCTCCTGTTTGATCTGGAGTGTAAATTAAAAACGGATGTTAAGATTGTCTTTATAGCTGCAATAAGTGGATATCTAGGGTATTAGAGGCCTGGGGCATTCATATAGCATTATGGGAAATAGAAAGACTTTCTCTCTTGCCTTATTGCATAATCATATATATATATACACACTTTATGTATATATACATATATAGGCATATCAATGTCAAGAGAGAGATTATTACATTAAAATGAGCATCAACAAAAATAGTGGAATTCTTCCATTGTACCACAGAAGTTTTATGGGAAACATATGAACCCCCTGCATGACACTGCATTATGACCCTGCCTAATGCACAAGGTCAAACTATCAGATATGGATGTGTTTGTGTGTGCTCTATTTTGTGCCAGGGGATTTGACACCGGTCTGCTGCAGTACCCCCTCTCTAGTGCTCTCGGTTACAATGCACGACAGCTATACCCTGCATGCTGCGAGTCCCGTTTTCAATCAAGTGTTTGGATTTTCATTCTTCATTAAGTACAAAATGATTTTTTTGAAGTGGACAGCAAACCTTACATTAAAAAGAATAAATTCCTAAATAAATGCAGAGTTTTTTCTTTACCATCATTACTTCACTCTGTGCCTAAATCTTACAGGTGACTTAACCAGCTGCATCTGAAAACTAAATGAGAGCTTTCCTTCATGTCAACATCCATCCATTACAAACCAATTCTCCTTGGGAAGCAGGAGCAGTGATGATGAGCCGAGGCTATTGCTGATGGCCTGCACCTTGCACATCTTGGAAACTGATTGAAACTTAACTACCCAGACGCTCTTCAGGCTGATTGGTAGATTAGGTGTGACAATCTACAATAAGATAGTAAATAAGAATGCTCCATTTTACATTTTGAATCTGTTTGGCCCGAAAGGTCAGCATCAAATTGACTCTCCAGCAGAATCAAACAGAAGATGGAGTTTCCGTACTTTTAAATCAGCTTTTTTAGTTCAAGAGAATTATTAATAATGACATTAATATATTAATAACCTATTTTATTTTGCTATAATTGCACTTGGTAGCAGATTTACTCTGGAGACCTTTTAAGGGCTTCTCATTAATCCACCAGACTCGGTTTCTACAGTCTACCTTTTTCCTGTTTTAGTCCAAGGTCTTTCTCTTTTTCTTCATTTTGAAAAAACAAAACCATTTATTGTGACAATATTGGTACACTTTACTCACTTTGAAAATACCAGAGCAGAATATGACTATTTAGAAGAGCCATGCATCTTTTCAATAAATAGTCATGGCAAGTGTGAGAGGTACAGAGCAAAATCAATTCAAGTGCAATTGAGAGACACTGAATTCTGTAACATCTTTTAACATCCTTTGAAGATAAGCAGCTGCTGCAGTACTATTCACCCGTTGCCGTTACATTTCCAGATTAGTTTTTGTTTTGAACAATTTGGGAATACAACATCAAAGAGTGTCCTTTTGACCTTTTCTTCACAAAACACTGAACATTTAGTTCAATCATTTTATTGTTCTTATTATTAATAATAATATTAATGATAATACACTTAAATTGATATTTATTTAATGTTTTCAATATCTAAATTGTTCCGTGCCGAGCTATAACATGCTGTGATTTCTAATACAGCACTAATTTTAAGCTGAAGTTTACTGTTTTTCTACTGAATAATGACACACAAAACAATAAATATTTTTTATACAAAGATTAACTTTAATGATTTCACCTCAAACAATAATACTGACACTACTGCATGAAAACCAGATGGATCCTGTATTTTGACTAATTGCAGCAGCAGAACAACCCATAGGCAAAATAAATTAGACCTGTCATTTTATCATGGATGTCCACCTTTCCTTGGAATCGCCCAGCAGCTGTATTTGAAGAACATCCAGTGTTTGTGATGGACTATGGGGTAGGTCAATGCAATTAAATTGGAGATATCGAGTACAATGTGAAAAATGGAAGCCTTAGGGTACTCTTGTCTCCTCAAAGAAGTGTTATATGACATAATCACAGTTAAGTATGGTATATCCTTTTAACCTTCTTGAGTTCATTGGATGAATCTGCCACATGACGATTAAATATGAAAGGCAGGCTCTGTCTGACCTGTATCTAAGTTCAGGCTGCACTGCAACGGTACCTGCCTCTCTTCCCTGCAGGCTGTCATGTCTCTGCCACCTACTTTTATTATAGATCAATTTGGTATCAAAATCCTTTTATGTTAGTTATTCTTCCCTACTCGTTGCCAGGCTACTGTCTGCAGGTAAAGCTTGTGATGAACCATTCTCGGTCCTTGGTGCAAATCCACTGCAATGCACACATCCCCAATAGGATAGCTAAGCTGATTTTGTTCTTGTCATCTGGTCTGTGACCGATTTTGATCGTGAAATTTCAATCATTTCTGTTACACATGCCTTATCCCAAGAGAGAGAAAAGATCTGAAGGGTATAACAACATCGAGGACACACATCCAAAAAATATAACACACTGTGAAATAACTTAAATACAATCAAACAAGGTATGTTTTGCAAAGATTGGCAATGTTAATGTTATCCTCTGTGTAATATAAAATTATGAATATGTAAAATTACACACATATAAAATATATATGTGAAATAACTATAATACAGCCAACAAGTTCTAATTGTATCCTCTGAACCGTTTCACCTGTGTTAAAAGTTGTAATACAGATCTTCATGACTACCTCCTGCAATGAGTCTACGTCACACACAGTGAATGGCTTGTTTTTTCACATACAGCACAGTACAGTACAGCACTCTCATTAGAATACAGTCTACAGTATAATGCAGTAGTACACCTCAATGTAGTGCATTACAGTACACTGATCATAATACAGTCTACAGTATAATGCAATAGTACACCTCAATGTAGTGCATTACAGTACACTGATCATAATACAGTCTACAGTATAATGCAGTAGTACACCTCAATGTAGTGCATTACAGTACACTGATCATAATACAGTCTACAGTATAATGCAGTAGTACACCTCAATGTAGTGCATTACAGTACACTGATCATACATGTTGTGTATTGCGTTTAGCCGACAGAATGACATCATCACAAACGAGCGCCTTGATTGGTCTGGTTGCACCGTCGGCAGTGCGCATTACCGTCCTGGTCGCTATCAGGCTTGTGTTTTGAGATGCGCGTATAAAAGCTATTGTACGGTAGACACTTTCACTGAGCACTTCCACTCTCTTGTATGCAGCTACCATCAACTCAGCTACAGCGATGCTTTAAAACAATTACATAGCAGTGTACCTGAAACAGAATAAACACTTCATTATTAACATAACTTTTTGTGTATTTATTTATTTTAAAATTGGTGGGGGGAAAAGGTTATATACATGTAATTATTATACATTGTCTCCCCCCATCCCCCTGCACACATGGTCTGGTCCAGTTGCTGGCGGCAGATCTGAATCACGCTGTTTACTTCCGCATTAGAGTCGGTCCGCTGGACGTGTAGCGGGAAAATATATATAAGCCATACATGCTCCCCACCCCGCAAACGGTAAGTTATCATCGACTTTACAAATTATAGTGTATGTGTGTTTCATTCGCGTTGTCGTTTGGCGAAGAAGGGAAAGCTATTTTGTCACATACTGTGTATTCAGTAAATAGCGGTACCGCTGTTTCAGTGATATGTCAAGTTTAGCCTATAGCCTGATGGATACCTTGTCCAGTTGATGACCAAACACACTTTGCTGATACTTACTTAGTTAGCTTGTTTCTCATGGGTTTCTTCTCCAGTCGACTTCCCCACTTCTGTCACAATGTATCGCCAGTATTCACTCCTGCTTATGTGTCCTCTGCATACCAACACCTCCGAGTACAGACATCTGAAAGCCAGCTGAAAACATGCCAGCCTACTTCATTTCAAACGAAAAAGTGCTGCTAATTATTAGCTGACAATAGTCCCCTAGTGGCAAAACTACTGAAGCAAATATGAGTCCCCACACAGGTGTTCAGTAGGTGCGGATGCTGCTGTTGACTGGAGGAAGAGGGATGTCTGTGTAAACGCATTGTTGTTCTCCGAGATTTTCAAATATATTGGTATATATCAATATCTATGTACGGATCTCACTTTGACAAAGCAAGCCCGTGTGCTTGTCTCTCTGTAGGGTGAAATGGTGTTGAGCTCGGAGCAGGTGGCCTTCATCGGGCAGGTGTTTGAGTCCTATGCGCTGGAGCAGCACCGGCGCGACGTCCTGCACGTCCTGGAGCAGCCCGACGAGCATGCGCACTACTCCCTCACCGTGAACGCCATGACACTGTTCGAGGCCAACATGGAGATCGCGGAGCTCTTTAACGCTTTTCCCAACAAGGTTCTCCCTATATTTGATAATGCTTTACACAGAGCTGCCGTGTCCATTTTGCAGTCTGCCTCCCAGCAAGGCGGCTTAAAAATGAAACAGAACCTGCACACAAGGATATCAGGTCAGTTCACTGTGAGGGGGTTTGGTTGAAACATTGGTTTAAGGGACAGGAGATCAGCAGACTGATGGATTCTTATAAAGCTTTTTTACAGTATCTAATCATTAGATTTTTTTTTCTTACAATGATTTTTGATAAGACTACTAGTTTCCAGTTTAATTAGGAGTGATTAGAGATCTTAGAAAAACTGCACTGAAGTGTTACCAAAGGAACTCTGTACATGATAATTAATATCCCTAGACCAAACCTCGTCAATTAATTAGCGAGAAATAGAGTGTTTTGTACCTGACATAAAACTGATTTAATTTTATTCATGAATCCAATAAGAAACATTTACATTTGTAATTGCATTATCATTTTCCAAAGTGTTAAGATATCCGCAGTTCCTCGAGAATAAGGGTGCCCTCTTATGGCTTCTAAAAAGAAAAAATATATTTAAATGTTTTTGCAAGAAAAATAATCCTAAGGTTGGTGTTAAGCATATTCATATTTATTTAGTGACATTTCCAGCAAATGTAGGCAAACATGTAGACACACTTGATGTGAATCGGATCAGAAAAGAGGTTGCATTGTAAACAATCCAACAAAAAATATTCAGTGACTCATGACCGCAGTGCTGAAACAGAAAAAGGCTAACGGGCCAGAGAGACGATGTAATCACTGTGGACTGAGGTACACAGTGATGCTGTGCCGATTTCTCTTCAGGTAGGGATGAAAAAATGGTATCTCACATCCAGTAAAACTCGGGTGATTCCAGGAATGTTCGGTATGAGTTTAACCTGTAATTACAGACAATGAAAAGATAAAGCTCTTGCATACAGCACAGCATCCTGTGTGGTGTGTGTGTGGGGTGATTGAGAAGGAAAATGCAGTGAGCGGTGATTGGTTGACTGCATCCCTTACACACTCCCTATATCATATATTCCACACTGATAGTATAGTCTTTGTATTTTTTCATGCATATGTGGTTTAAACTGAACAGGAATCATTCACTAAAGTGTAAGTATTTCACTTTCAGAAGTAATTTGTCCACTTTCCTTTCCCAAGTGTTTAAATAATCTGCTTTAACAGTGAAACTGTAGCTGTATTGAATATAGTCATGTATAGTATTATATAGTCATGTGAGTCCTCATCATGTTTCTCTTCCCCTGTGGTTATTTTTCAAATTGTACAAGACCTTCACACACAATCTGAAGCTGCAGTACGCATGACAGAACCACTCCACCTGGTGGTGAAATCTTCTTGAATTCATGTAGAAAAGTCCTTGGTTTGTTGAACTGAACTTGTTGGAGCTTCATATGAAACAGTCCAGCAGCAATAAGCTTTTTTGTTTTTATATATTATTTAATTGTTATTGTATTTCATGAGCCTCTTGCAAATCAGGCAATTGCGTATTTCATACAGTATTGCATTAATTAAGAGATCAGAAATGCTTAATGTGCAAGTGAAGTTAAATTTAAATAAAAACATTTGTAGGTATGAAACATGTATATTCTTTTATAAATAGTAGTGAATTGTTATTTGATTGATCATAAAGGAATATGTATTCTCTATAAAGAAATAAAAAATAAACTATACATGTATACCTATGTATAGGAACATGCCAGAATACGATGAAGCATAATAAGAAATCTACTAAAAATGTAATGAATACCTAGCAGACTCTCCACATGCCTCCAGAAGAGCTAGGACATGCTGTGGCATTGAGTGATATATAATCTGACAGCATGGTACAGATTTTTGGAAGTGGGCTGATCTTGGCTTCACAGCTTTAAAGCATGTATTGTTTGTTTGCTGTTCCCTCAGTGGTGCTCAGCTGGGTTCTTGTTGGGGCTCTTCAGTGGCAGCCGCCTCTGGTCTCTCGTGCCAGGTGGTGGTATAGAAGAATTACCTGTGGTTCAGGAAAGATGTGTTGAGCAGGAAAGGTCCCTTGCTTCAAAAATGGCAGCTTATCAAACAGCATGTATACAGCCTTATATTCACTTTTCTCTCTCTCTCTCCACTGCTTCCCAAATTGCTGTCCACATCATTACACTATAACCCTCTGTGCTGAGCTGTAGGTGGGACCGAGGCATCTCTTAGCATGTGACTTGTCTTTTGTGCATTCGGTTTGATTTCAGTGACTGAAACTGAGGCTGAATGGACCTCAGCGAAATGCTTTGGCTCTGTCGGTGTATCGGACGGTCTGGTCACATGACCTTGGGAGCGTGTGAATCTGTATCTTACACTCCCTGTTCAACACCAGGGCTCTGACAGGTCTGTCACCATCTCTCCAGGTTTGCCAGTGTGCGCCGAGTTGACGAGGGACCGCATTCCCACCTGCCTGGACACAGGGCACTTCCTGTCGGTCACCGGCACGGTCATTCGCACTAGTATGACCAAGGTGCTGGAGTTTGAGAGGGACTACATGTGCAACAAGTGCAAGCATGTGTTCTCCGTCAGGGCTGAATTCGAGCAGTACTACAGCTTTAGCCCCCCACGCTGCTGCCCCAGCGAAGAAGCCTGCAGCTCCTTCAAGTTCACCTGCCTGTCGGCTAGCTCCTCGGCCCCCGGGAGCTGCAGGGATTACCAGGAGATCAAGATCCAAGAGCAGGTGATCACCGGCCAGTAGAATCATTCTTCTGGCACAAATTAGCATTTCCACAAACCACCCCATCAAAATTTTTTAACCATTTTAGGCCCTAAGCTAGCATATATTGCATGTTTTTCATGCTGGTGAGTAATAGATAATGGATGCTGATGAAGAGGGTGGCACAAATGCATACGAGTATGTTATTTCAGTCCACTAGGTGGAGACAAAGAGCTAAATGATTGCCCTCTGCACCAGATTGTGTTAGTTTTGCACTAAGTTCTTGCATGATTAACTTCATGATCAAGTGTTGAGTGCTGCATAAGAAACCTCATTATCTCATCCTCTGTTTTGTACTCCCTTGTCAGGTCCAGAGATTGTCTGTGGGAAGCATCCCTCGGTCCATGATGGTTATTCTGGAGGATAATCTTGTTGATAGTTGCAAATCCGGTAAGATGCAGGCAGAGTGGGGAACATAAGAACATATTAAAGTTTACATACGAGAGGAGGCCATCTGACCCATCGTGCTGGTTTGGTGTCCATTAATAACTAAGTGACTTTAAATGTTCCCAAATTGTCACTTCATCCACATCACTGGGGAGTTTGTTCCAGATTGTGACAACTCTCTGTGTAAAGAAGCGTCTCCTGTTTTCTGTTTTGAATGCCTTGAAGCCCAATTTCCATCTGGAAAAGCTCCTCTGGTTTGATGTGGTCGATGCCTTTCATGATTTTGAAGACTTGGATCAAGTCCCCACGTAGTCTCCTCTGTTCCAGGGTGAAAAGGTTCAGTTCCTCAGTCTCTCAGTAGGACATTCCCTTCAGACCTGGAATAAGTCTGGTTGCTCTCCTCTGAACTGCCTCTAGAGCAGCGATGTCTTTCTTGAAGTGTGGAGCCCAGAACTGTCCACAGTATCCAGATGAGCTCTAACTAGTGCATTGTACAGTCTGAACATTACTGCCCTTGTTCTCAATTCTACACTTTTGACAATAAGAAAGCTCTTCTGTGCTGGCCTTCATAGACCCTTATCTGCAGGCACAGCAGTGAGTCGATTGTGCTTCAATATTAAGAAATATTTAGAAATTTGCTGCAAAGAAACTGATTTTTAGACCAACAATTACTAAAAACACAATCGAAAGTAGGCTGTTTTGAAATTTAACTCCGAGTTCTGTCTGGCTGGAGTATCCACGCCACTGAGGTTCTGTCGAAAATGTCTTGTGTTTAATCTTTGAAATCTATTTTTTTTTACATTGTGTCTTTAATCAGAATAAAAAGAGATTTGATTTTCCCTGTCCTGTTCATGCACTAACATACAGGAATATTAAGCACATCACAAAGTGAGCTCTCCCTCACCTCGCCTATCAGAAGCCTTTGACAGGACTGAGAGCTGCAAGATGTGTTCTGATGGCACCAGCTGACGTCTGAGTCATTTTGTCAGATTGATAAGCTTTTGAAAGGCTCCTGATTGAAGTCTAACTGCTTTAACAGTCTGCCAGCCTGCTTCAGAAAATGTTGGTAATTGCTGAGCATTGGTTCGGTTCGATGTGCCCACAGGTGACGACATCACAGTGTACGGTGTTGTGATGCAGCGGTGGAAGCCACTCTGTCAGGATTCCCGCTGTGACCTGGAGATAGTGCTGAAGGCCAACTTCATTGAGGTCAATAATCAACAGTCTACAGCTGCGGTGGTCATTGAGGATGTGCAGAAGGAATTTGAACAGTTCTGGGAGACGCATAAACACAACCGTTTGGCAGGTATCTAAAATCTTAAAATATATCAAATTATTTCTTCCTTCTTGTGTAGTATATACAATAAAGATAAGATGTGTTTACCTTCCCGAGTTCTTGTTTATTGAAATTTTGTCATTTAAAACATAATTAGTTTGAGTCGTGAAAAATTGTGAATGTGTTTGTTTTCCTTCTGATTTACAGGCAGAAATCAGATTCTCATGAGCCTCTGTCCCCAAGTGTTTGGAATGTATGTAGTGAAGTTGGCGGTGGCCATGGTGTTGTCAGGTGGGGTGCAAAGAATTGATGCATCTGGAACAAAGGTGAGAGGTAAGTGTTGTATTTCAGTCATTTCATATCTCTAGTCCTTAAGGAGTAACTAACTGGTGTTGCTTTGGACGCTTCCTTGAGGTGCACTGTGTATTCAGCTGAAGAAAAAGAGAAATCCTGCAGCTCTTATTGGGTTTCTGTATTGATCGTTTACACTTTCAGGTGAATCGCACCTCCTGCTGGTGGGGGACCCTGGCACCGGGAAGTCTCAGTTCCTGAAATACGCTGCGAAGATCACTCCTCGATCTGTCCTCACCGCAGGGATCGGCTCCACCAGCGCAGGTTAGCAGCCACTGGGTTTTTCATGGGTTCGTGAACCCGATTTAAAGGGGAATGAGGTCAACGTTGTCGTCATTTCCCCCTGTTCCATCTATGTATGCTTAATCAACGACAGTGGTGACGTTATTCTAAAAGCAGAATTCCTGGGGGGGAGGTTTGGCATATCACTGCATTGTGCTTTGTAAACAATATTAAGACACTTAGGGAGATCCTCGATTCTTTCAGACTTGCAAAAAGACCAGAGGCGAGCTGAGCTGTTGTTTCTGTAATGACTATGTGCGTCCCTTCCTTGCGCTGGCCTCAGGGCTGACTGTGGCCGCAGTGAAGGACTCTGGAGAGTGGCACCTGGAGGCGGGGGCCCTGGTGCTGTCTGACGGGGGGTTGTGCTGCATCGACGAGTTCAACAGCATTAAAGAGCACGACCGGACCAGCATCCACGAAGCCATGGAGCAGCAGACCATCAGTGTAGCCAAAGCTGGGTGAGCACCAGGGACCCCAGCATTCATTATTATTAATGGAATTGGATTGTTTTTAATCACAGGCAGGACTTGTTGTCCTCTTCATGTGCTCTACCTCACTCCTTTCTTCAGCCTGGTCTGCAAGCTCAACACCAGGACCACCATCCTGGCCGCAACAAACCCCAAAGGGCAGTACGACCCCAACGTGTCTGTGTCTGTGAACGTTGCTCTGGCCAGCCCGCTGCTCAGCCGCTTCGACCTGGTTCTGGTGCTGCTGGACACGAGAAATGAGGAGTGGGATCGCATCATCTCCTCCTTCATCCTGGAGAA
Source organism: Amia ocellicauda (assembly GCF_036373705.1). Lineage (NCBI taxonomy): Eukaryota > Metazoa > Chordata > Actinopteri > Amiiformes > Amiidae > Amia > Amia ocellicauda. Next base: position 47,514,937 of record NC_089850.1, read on the forward strand.
CAAAGGTGGGCTCTCCTCGAGTCATAAGAACATAAGAACATAACATAAGAAAGTTTACAAACGAGGCCATTCGACCCATCGTGCTCGTTTCGTGTCCATTCGTTTGGCTTCAATAAGTCATCACCTCCATGCAGTGTCTTTCTGTGCTTCGTTGAGATTTCTCCCAATGTAGCTTAAGAAGAACATAAGAACATAAGAAAGTTTACAAACCCATCATGCTCGTTAGGTGTCCATTAAAAACTAAGTGATCCAAGGATACTATCTAAATGTTCCCTTAATTTTCAGCTTCAACCACATCACTAGGTAGTTTGTTCCAGATTGTAATGACTCTCTGTGTGAAGAGGTGTCTCCTGTTTTCTGTCTTGAATGCCTTGAAGCTCAATTTCCATTTGTGTCCCCGGGTGCGTGTGTCCCTGCTGATCTGGAAAAGCTCTGGTTTGATGTGGTCGATGCCGTTCATGATTTTGAAGACTTGGATCAAGTCCCCATGTAGTCTCCTCTGTTCCAGGGTGAAAAGGTTCAGTTCCCTCAGTCTCTCAGTAGGACATTCCCTTCAGACCTGAAAAAAGTCTGGTTGTCTCCTCTGCCTCTAGAGCAGCGATATCTTTCTTGAAGTGTGGAGCTCAGAACTGTACACAGTATCCAGATGAGATCTAACTAGTGCATTGTCTTAACATTACTTCCCTTTGTACAATTCTACAGTCCACATAGACTCCTAGGTCTTTCTCATGCGTTACTTCTTCTAGTTCTATTCCTCTCATAGTGTAATTATAGTGGATATTTTTGTTGCCTGCATGTATTACCTTGCACTTGTCCACATTGAATTTCATCTGCCAGGTGTCGGCCCACAACTGAATATTATCCCTCTGAATAGCCTGTGCTGCCGAGGTTGTATCTGCTGAGCCACCTATTTTAGTATCATGTGCAAATTTGACAAGTTTGTTAACTATCCCAGAGTCCAGATCATTAATATAAATTAGAAAAAGCAAAGGCCCTAGTACTGACCCCTGTGGAACTCTACTAATCAGCACCCTCTGTTTCCTATACACCAGCCATAATCCATCTACTTACATTACTCTGAATGCCTACAGCTTCCAATTTGAGGATCAGTCTTTAGTGTTATGGGCTGTAACCCTTCACTCACACATGTTTTGGAGATGGTGTATGTATTGTACTGGGAAAACACAGCCCTGAAAATGAAATTATAAATTGGACCGCTATTGCAAACATTTACCTTTTTGTTTTTTTGATAACAAAACCAGTCTGCCTGGATTTAGAAGGACTTAATTGAATTGAAGTGCAAGTTATTGTGCCTTACAAAGGAGCCCTTTAAAACTCTGCACAAGGCGTTTTGGTTAACATTGATAAGAATACATTGCTCAGATAATAATCGAAAGATTGTAAAAACTGATTGTGTCCTATTTATCATCACTGCCTTGCAGGTGCACCCACTGTATCTGATAATCTGTGGAGCATGGAGAAGATGAAAGCTTATTTCTGTCTCATTAAGACTTTGCAGCCCAAAATGTCAGAGGAAGCCAATATGATCCTGGTGCGATACTATCAGCTCCAGCGCCAGAGCGACTGCAGAAACGCAGCCAGAACCACCATCAGGATGCTGGAAAGTCTGAGCCGCTTAGCAGAAGGTGAGATGTGTAAGTCCTTCATGCAGGGGCATCACAACAAGGGCCAGCTTCACAGTTGTATTAAAGTATTTAACTTAATGCGTTTCATTAATCAATTGTAGCTGTCGGTAAACTGCCAACAGAGGTTTTGATTGAAGCTGAAAACTGCCAAGTTCTGGAACTCGCCTGAACCGGAATTAGCAGCATTTTGATTGTGCGTAGGTAAGAGGATTAATTAACATTTCTGGGGGCGGGGATTCTGCTTTGATTTCAGCTCATGCTAGACTGATGTTCAGGGACACTGTCACAGTGGAAGACGCAGTCAGTGTGGTTTCTGTCATGGAGTGTTCGATGCAGGTAATTGTTCAATTCAAATTGCCATCAGTCCGATTTGTTTATACTAATTCTGAAAGTTATTGAATAAGCTTGATTTTTCCTGTTGTCTCAGGGAGGTTCACTTCTGGGAGATGTGAACGCGTTGCACACGTCATTTCCCGATGACCCTTGTAAGCAGTATAGGATGCAGTGTGAACTTGTTCTCGAAGGGCTTGGGCTGAGACATTTTCTCAGTGAGGAACTGGAAAGACTTTCCCGGTAAGAACATTTTAAGCTGAATGAAATAGGAGCACAAACTGTTAATGCATATGTGGAACATTGGGGTCATTTTACACAAACTTTTTATTTTATTTTATTTTTTTCCCTCAAACACTTTTTCTCTAGGCTGCAAACTAAGTGTATGGATTTGTATGGACGACACAAGAGTTCTCGCTGTGAGGAAGAGCAGAATACCAGAGCTGACCAGTCAGGCCCAAATGTAGAATCGCTGCCTCGCAATCAAAAAGGATCAATCGGGGAGACAGCCTCAGAGACTGGGCTTGACTGGTTCAACTCCTTGGCCAGTACCAGAGAGCCAGAGACAAGTTTATCTCTGTCACCAATTGAAAAGTCACCAGAGAAAACTGCAGCTGAGCCTAGAGACTTACTGGCAGATAACAGCATCCCTCCAAGACCTGGGAATGTTACACATGAGAGGAAAGAGAGGCCTCTGAAGGATAAACTGCCCAGATATGCTGTTAAAGAAGCAACTGGTTCAAAACATGAGGAACGCAAGTCACACACAGATGAGATGGGCCTTGTAGTTGAAAAGGTGTCCAAGAATCTGCACAGCAAGCGGACGAAGAAGCTCAGGCATCTCCTGGATGTGGAAAAGCCTGAAGGGAATAAAAAGGATTTAACAAAATCCCGCAGTTCTGATATGATTGAGAAACCTGTCGATGGTTTGGAGTTGACTTTTTCTACAGGTGGCCCCCCGTCGCATAGCACACCCATGACAGGGAAAAAACGCACATCCTCAGTGGAGAGGGGCAGGGCGGCTCGGGTGGAGTCCTCAGAGGACTGCAGTGAGCCCCACAGAGATCAGATCCCTGACACCCTGCGGACCAGGCTGAGCACTTTCACCTTCCAGCCCAAAGAGAGACTCGCTCACTCTGCCAGCGACAGCAGTGTGTCCAGCCTCTCAGCCCAGCACGACGGGGGCATGGATTCCCTGCCGGGCGACCAATCACACGACTCTGCTCAGCACAAGGATAACTGCCCTGCTCGCCAGGAGCCCAGGCAGAGTGTCTCTCTGGAGGAGGACAAGAATCGGCCTGAAAAGCCTCTGGACCAGAACACCAACACACACATGCGTGCAGAGGCGCTGAGGGAAGGTGGGGGCTCAAAAGCACACAAACCACAGCAGTCATTACAGAAACTGAGTGGAAGAGCTGGAGCTGATAATGGGCCTCCTGAATCCACAGGGGGTCAGGTAAAAGGCCAGGTAAAGAATGACACCAACAGGGCTGTGGTGTCCTCCTCTACTTTAGCCAAATTGTCCAGGTTCTCCTTCACTTCCACAGAAGGGAAATCTCAAGGAGCAGGCGCTGATCAGACCAGTGCTCTAGTGCAGGAGGACAGGAAGTGCTTAAATCCAACAACAAAGAGCACTGGCTATTCCAGAAAAAGGAAGACATTTGAATTAGGGTTAACTGGTTTAGGATCGGTGTATTCAAGTAAGTCTTTGTTCAGCTCTCCATTGGTAGATGATGGAGTCTTAGATGTTGACTGGGAGGAGGAGTGTGGTAAAAAAGCTAAATTGTGAAAGACAATGTTTCTATATCTGTATATATATTTATGTAAATATATTGAAATTACTGAAAGTCATAAACATTGCTTTGTATGTTTTTGGAAGATGCTAAATGTATCTTGATGCACTAAATTTGTCCTATCCTCCTTGTTAAATTATCACATTTCAGTTTCAAATTGAAATTCAAAAATCCAAATCACTTAATAGTTCCCAGCAAACTGCATACTGGTAATAATGGTAAGTAGCTTAGTATGTGTCAGTGATGCAGCCTGTCTGAGAATTCTTAATCATCCCCATAAGCCATGTGGAAGACAACAGGTGTTACATTTTTAGTTGTCTTCAGGCTAATTAAAAAAAACAATACAACCATATCAGAGGTGATTTTAAGAGTTTAAGAGGTCTGGTTCAGGATGTCTGTACAGGGCTCTAATGTTTGTGCTTCATGGATAACACCAGATCTGAGACCCACTGCTCTATTTTATTTTTTTATAAATAATAAATTAAATATCTGACATAATTTCTCAAGTGATTTTTCAATGTATGCAATCTATGCACAACTGGACATGTATGTATATATACATAAAATATAGGTCAGAGCTTGCTGAAACTTTCATATATTGTTCTATTTCTTCATATTTTCAGAATGCATTTGTTTCTTAATATTCCATTCCCATATATACACACACACATACAGATATTGTGTGTGGCCATGCGGGTGGTCCAGGGAGAGACCCCACCGAGCTGCCCCACACCTCTTCGGACCCCGGGGAGATAAATGACTGTGGGGAGACCTGACCTGGTGTTCCCCTGTGAAGCTGAGAGGCAGGAGCAGAGCCTGGGAGTGCGAGAAAAAAACAATACGGACTTCTGGCATTGAACTTGACTACAGCCTTGATTGTTTGCTAATGTGTTCATCTTTGCTTAGTTATTTGTTTAGAGAAGGACCCATTTATATATTTAGTTTAGGCTTCAGTGGAGCTAGGGTTTTGTCTACTTGCTTTGAACACTGCACACTAAGACAATATAAGCATGGCCTCTCTTCCTTCTTTTGGGCTTTGCCTTAAAATCCCATATGATTTTATTTATATCTAATTCAATTTTCTAATTTTTATTTTAGACCTTTTTATTTTCCCCTGGTAGATGGCCATTCCCGTACTTAATTTCTTAACATAGAGCAAGTCGATAGAAATGAAGAAATGTTTCCGTAATATTACCTTCAATTATCTGTAGTGCTTCCTGATCTGATGTGCAGGATTCCCCGTAGGGAACCTCGTCTTCCCAGGGGACTCTGCCCTGCTTCTGTACAGAGTGCTGAAGAGGGAGGGGTTGTCAAGGCCACAGACAACATCCCGTCGGGAAGTGCACAGATGCTTTGTAATGGGAACATAAGAGAAGTGACTTTCATTATACGGCTCATTAGTTGCTCTTAGAATACTTTGCCATGATAACAAAATAGATGCATTTTGCATTCTTGTTCGTGCTGAATCTGTAACACATGCACATTCATGCAACATTGGATGCATGTATGTATTCCCTTCTGTTTATGGTCTACAGTCTTCTGTAAGCATTGATGATCCTGGGCACAACACAGGATTTGCAGACATTGTACACTACAGAATGGCACAGCATGACCGTATTGAATTTTAATTTAGTTTGATTATTTCTTGATTTATATATTTTTATGTAGCAGACTTACTTTCGGTCATGTTCTCTTTCATCCAGAATTCCTAAATTGTTTCTGTTGTTTTATTATCATTATTATTATCACTGCAACTGCTGTAGCTCTTTATAACGGAAGGGGCTGCATTAAGGATCGAATCAATTGGATCTTCATTATTTATGGAAGAGATTTGTACATCATTGACAGGCAGAGGAGGTAAAATGAGGAGTTAATTGCTGTCTGCTTCCTGCGGATGAAGCAGTGGCCTCATCAATAATGGATAGTTATTGATTAATGAATTTAGTTTCTAGTTCAAGAGTAGAAAATGTGAGCTGGAACCGGGAAATGTATGATGGGGCGAACCCAAAAACATCCAATCCAATAAGCTAGGTCTGTCAAAGTATTTTAACTGTTGCATTGCTTTGAGAAGTCCTGGAGAATAAAGTGAGCAGAGCCAAACAGCTGATGTAGAATCTGTCCGTATAGCGCTCTTGTACAAACCCCTGTCACACGTCTTCTCATCCTCAGTGTGGTGATGAAGACTATGGGTCCTGGGATCTCTTGTCTCTTTGGTCTCTTGGCTGGAGCCCGTGCTTAGTGTCATTGTGCCTCCTCTGGGATCCATGGTGACAGCCTTGCCATGAAAGGGCACATTTTGATACCTTGTAGAAACTGTATATGTCTGTTAGGTCCAGTGGGCTTCTCTGGAGGCGTTCTAGAGCAGTACTGGAAGGTGGATTGTTGTGGGATGTGCTTAATGTTGTTGTACAGGTGTAGCACGCTGGAATCAAGGCAGAAATAAAAGGGAGAGATGTACAGTGTGGTACATAATGTCCCTAGACTGAAGTTAACCGTACTTTAAGTATGATGTTGTATACTTGTTACATACCGTGCTTTGATGAGGTCTCGGATGCTACTTCAGAAAGAATAGAAAAATAGCCTTTGATAAGCTTCAGTTGTTTACCTGTGTGGAGCGAGTTTGATGTAGTTTATCAAGGGAGCCGCTTTTTAGATCTGATTGGATGCCGTGTCGGGCTGGAGGTCCTCCAGTGTGCAGAATTAATCGCAGATCGCACGTGGACCTGGCCACCTTAAAGTGACGAATCAAAAACGTATTGGAAGCAGTAGAAAATGAGGACAGTATGCCCTAGAAACTATATATAAATTTAATGATTTTATTATTTTAATTATTACTTTTACAATTGACAAAACATTATTTGTTGTGTTAAACCACCTGCTTGTCCTTCAGAAATGCACAGCAGCCAGTGATCCAGGTAACACGTCTGTCTTGAGGATAAAGGAGAAGTTGCTGCCAGATCTTCAAAGGGCTTATCATTTATTTATTTATTTATTTATTTGTGAAAAACAAGTTTTTAAGTAGGTCAGGGAAAACATTGCAGTAAGCACTAATAATTATGGTTAAATACCATGCAGTAATCATTTTTGTATATGCAGTCTTAAAAAACAAACATTTCAGTTTGAAGATGCATTTTAAGCTATTGGCCTTGCCATTAAAGGTTTACCATGACAGCTAGTGTAAGCCTGGTATTCAGCATTAAAAGAACACAATATTGGCACCAGACAGTGAGGAAACCCTGCATGTTTCTAAGCATTGTTCTGGTGCAGACTGCGTGATGTTCCTTCCATGTGAGTCATACATATTCATTTTGCTAAACATTACACTCAATGTAAAATCAAATCAAATCAAATATAATAAACACTTGGATACCTGCTGTTCTTGATGGGAACACGTTCATGTCATTGTTCTCTCATGTTGTTAATGTGAATGAAGATGTATGAAATAATGAATTGCCAAAAGATCTGACACCATATCTGTCTTTCACACAGAAGATTTGGTAACCCCCTGAGAAGCCCAGTTATACGCTGTAAATCACCTTGGCTGCTTTTTGGTTCAAGTTCCTGTTAATTTAGTCAAAATAAAACGCTAATGGCAGAATAATGTGTTCAGTGGCTGTACGTGCACTGAATGGAAAGCCTCCCCGTGCCATTGTGTGTCTGTTGAAATGAAATGGAAAACCACTCAGCTGACTTTGACTACACTCCCTCCCAGATTAATAGCTGTGTACTAATGGATGACAAATTAAATTAGCCATTCATTCCTGTTCTAATTGTCAGATGGCTAATAAATGTGCTTGTCTCGGAGCACACTGTGACTCGGGTGGTCTGTCTCTTTTAAGAAGAAACCTTTCAAAGAATCAAGAAAAAACAAAACAAAAACACTTGTCAAGGTATTTTTTAAAAAGTACTTTCATTTTGTACATTATTATTTGTATTATTATTATTATTATTATTATTAATATTAACAGTACATAGTAGTGGTTTCCAATGGCGACCATGACCCCTTGTTGAATGCTATGGAAGATGATAAGAATAAAAAATGTCCTGGAAGTGTAGGTTTACCATGCTGTATGAAGTACTGTACCAAATAGAAATTAATTATGTCGTAAAAACAAACAAACGAAGCAGCTGGGTTAAGTGCTTCTGATGCCAAAAACAGGTGCCACCATGTTTCTGTCTTCTGTGAGATGTGCTCCTCTGCTAAAGCCATCCATATGTCTTTATGTTTTGCAGACTTAACTTGTTCATTAGTGTTTCTCTTCATTAATCTCAGAATTATGTATTGTATTCAACTTGGATTTCTGTTTATATTCAGGACATCCCATTTCCTTTCTTAGGGTAAGTATGATGTATATTTTTCAGAGGGTAAAAAGTGTACAGCCATATACATTTACATGCTCTTAATGTAGTTGTAAATATAATTTGCCATGTCCAAACAGAGTGAGTGATCTCCAACGATAGAAGTTTAGTTGGGATGACAGTGAGGTCAAATGCTCCTGAATGCAGATATATTGTCAAACCTGTGATACTTGAGAAGCAGGTTTCCTTTACCAAAACAGCCTCTCTGGGACACGTTCAGGCAGATGTAGCACAGCTTTACTCCCCACGGATAGAAAGAGTGAGGCAAGACTGATTGTGTTTAGCACATAATGTGTAATAACCTGCAGTAGAAATCAAAAAGTATACCTTGCCTGGACCAAGCAGTGGGGTCCCAAAAATGTTATTGACATACAACTAGCAAAGAAAGAAATAAGGGGTCAATTTATAGTATGCTTTGTTAACTGCTGCAAAAATACATATAATAACAGATGTTTAGATGTAATTTTATTGCCATCTTTACTCATTTAATATTTGACAGCGATTCAACAATATTCATCAGACTGACTGAATTTCCGAATAACATGATTTTAATAGAAGGAGTGCACACGTGTGTGTGTGTGTGTGTGTGTGTGTGCAATTGCTACTGTTTGAAAAATGAGGAAGTACCTGATAAATGTGACTCATACGTGATCCTGCTGTCTGTCGTTATGAGGGTTATACAGCGTTTCCACATTACCAATGTCAATTAAGTACTTCAATTCTAAAATCCATCCGAGTTCAAAACCTGAAGCTCTCATGCCTGACTAATTAACTTCTCGCACCCCTGTCTAGGCCTGTGTTTCATCTTGTTGGCAATGAGAATGGGCCGGTGGTGGGTGGCTACTGGAAATGCACGGACTAGGTTAGCTGAAGCCTTAGGGCAGTCTGGGATGTGTACTGGGCAGACACTTAATAAACTGTGTCCCGGTCCAGACTAGGATTATTGAGTGCTAACCTTAAAGGGGTGTGTGTCTGTTCAGTCAGGGATTTAACGAAGTATCCTGCTGAGGGCTCTATAATAAAGTACCTTCCAGGCAACAAAAACAGGAGGCAGACGCAGCTCGGCCAGATGGTAAAGTGCTCTTGAGCAGCTTGAATAGAGTGTGGAGGCAGCCATCTCAGGTCTCTGAAGCTGTCGATGGGTTTGGAACATCTAAAGAGCCTTTTTGGAGCAATAGTTCACTTTGAGTAAATTGCTCACTATATTTATTTATCCCCCACACTGCCAATACTTAATTATAAGTTGAAGGGTATGATTTGGTGGGAGTAATGCATCTCTACTGCCAGATGAAGAATGGTATTACATTGTGAGAGCATTCCCACAACTAACTGCCCATTGAGAACATTGAGTTAATCAGTGGTGTCTGTAATTTGTACACAAAAGCAGTAGCATGCGTTAGTGTTGATGATCATTCTTAACAATTTTCTGGTGTTTTAAACCAGAACCAGAAGTTGGCCTTTAAAATACTGGTTTGTGTTTTATGAAATTTTAGATTCAAGAGCTATGCAATCCCACCTCCTGAAAAGAAGTAGCAGCAAGTCAAATGAAGGTTTATCGGCTATCTGAATTTGAACTGAACAGTCTCTGTCTTTCACATTTTAAAAGTGGAGGTGGTTGGGTGAAATTGAGTTCCTGTTAACTCAGAACAGCCACCACTTCCTGACTGCGCTTCTGCATTACTAGCTGAGGAGCTGATGAAGACAACACGTAAGTAATCAACTGAATTTCTCACAAGATTTTAAAGCTTTTTTATTGGAATTGGGTGATTGTTTTATTTTGAGCGAATTTGCCTGATGAGTGTATATTTGGCCTCAATATTTTGAAAGAAAGCCTGCGTCGTTTTTATTACACTAGTGGTTATATTTAAAACTATTTATATATCTATAGATATTGAATCTGCTGAATTCAACTTGTTTTATGTTATTGTATGTGATTAACTCATATTTTGTGATATTGCTTCCAAAATTAAAAGCTACATTAGTAATCCTTTGTATTACAACTTGAAGAAATACATATGTTTCATGCATTTGAGGTTTGGAGCAGGAGTGTAGAAAATAAGGTCAAATGTAAGGGTTTTTATAAAGTAATTTGGCAAATCAAATATATGTGGAGTTATCTTTTCTGGTATAGCATCTCTGAGTGCTACTAAGGGTCTGTAAAACAGAGAGGGATTGGACAGTATGTGTATGTGTGTTTTGGTCAGCCAAAGTTAATTGATTTCCTGGCAGTGCGACAGGAAATGGGGGCAGGGTGTGCAGCAACTTGCCTGCCTGCAGGGAGCTGATAAGATGCATAAAAACAGTGATTGTGAAATGTTGCCGCCAAAAACAATGCACATGTTCGAGTCTGGAAATGATTCTTGCAGTGCATACTTGTGCTATGAACTAACATGGAAACAAAACAGCAGGTAAAAACTGAACTGTGACAGTCGACCGTGGGATGGCACAAACTTTCTGTTCCACTGACAGGAAGTGTTTTGGATGATGTTCTCTTGTTTTGCAGTTTGTGTCCTTGTTATCAGGGCAAAAAGCCAAAATAAGGCTTGGGCCAAAAATTGGGTAATGTACCAAGATATTTAGAGAACAATTGTTGCCATGTTTACAGAAGTTTACATCAGAAATGTCTATTTTTCCACTGTAGAAACAGTGGGAGAGATGCAGCAGGTAGCCATATTAAAATGATTGGCCGTGAGATGACACTGTACATAATGACAGATTCACTGCACCCGTGCTCCCACTGTCGAGTAATTAACTAGAGGAGCACAGTTACGTTCAGTTTATACAGTCTCCATTTACTAAGCAGACAACTGGTGTATCCTTGTTGCCTCTAAATATATTCTTTCAACAAAAAGTGCTTTTCTTGTGACATTAATGAGTAGTTTATATGAAGACCAAAAACAAAAATGGTAATTCAAAGAATATGGGAATATAAAGAAAAAACTACTAGAACTTTAAACTGAAGCAATGCTTAAATAACAGATCACACACTGTAGTGGATTCAAAGCTCTGTAAATCCGGCATAAGTAAGCAAACTTTAAAACATGTCCAGAATTGCCAAGTATTGCACTCAATTGCCTCAGATCTGTGGAGCAGGACGGCTGCAGCAGCGTCATGCAGTGCCAGTGTGTTCAGCAGAGCCCGAGTGCAGTCAGAAAGACATCTGTTTAATGTTTAAAGAGGCAGACTGAAGTAACAGAAAACATACGTTTAAACAACTTAGTGGAGGCGACTTAAAATGCCTCTCACAAGCCTGCAGCAAAGCTCCCAACACCCAGCCCCTCCTTGGTGTTGGGCTTTAACAAGAGGATATTGATTTCGTCACTTTGGCTCCACTGTTTGGAAATGTCTTATTAATTGACCTGTGAGGGGACAAATAATTACATAAATAAAATAATGAATTGCACTTTCCAGCTTTTTACTGTGGTTGTTAACTTTGGGTTTGTTTATAGTGTAAAGCGTATTGACAAGTCTAGGCATGCAAATGCTCCACATAACCTAATATTGTTATTGCTGAGATGTCGTTTTGTGCTTTCCTTGGAGAAGGTAAATTAAATCAACATGAATTATAAATGCTAGAGACAAACATTTCTCTGGGTGAATTCACATTGTTTTGGAAGCACAAATCACACAAATGGAGCTTCTCCTCATGTTATACAAGGCGGCTAAGGACTGCACACTCCTTACAACGAGGGACAGAAATGCCTCTTGTTCCAATAGCAAAGTTTTCAACTCAAACCTTTCCAAAAATGCAAAAATGCATTGATGAATGTTAAAACCAGTATTTCAGTTAAATCTACTTTAAAAGATCTAAGCAAAGTATAGCCCTGTTGACAAATACCTTGCATATTCTGCTGTAATTTCCACCATTGTTGTAACATGAGGTAGTTATTGTCTGCTGTGTGATCTGGCCCTGGATGCAGACTCAAGCCCCACTCCCTGCTGCCTGCGTTGTGAGGTCATCCTTTTCAGAGCCAAACTACTTCAATCGCCGGGGATGAATTAAAATTATTAACACTTATTGCTGTTGATTTAAAACCCAGACATCATCAATGACATCATCAACACCTTTAACAATGCAACCTCGAGAATGGACTATATATTAAATGGAGTTTAAAACCGAAGTTTGTGAGGAAGACAACCTCCAATCATGCTTCACTCAAGGTCAACCAATCAGATACACCCTCACATCATAAATGCCATGTAACAAGTTCCTTTCCCCTGCGTCAGTAGCTCGCTCCAATAGCACCGCAACGACTCTCTCTCTTGCTAAAACTCATAACAACATCCTTCAGCCTCCCAGTCTCCACCTTAGCAACATCTCCACCATGCATGACCTGGCCATCGTTCCCTCAGCCAAATGGGTTAAGGCCAAAATAACTCCATTACGTCAATCGCTACTTACTTCTCCACCTTCATCTATAGGAGGTTGTCTGAACTACTGAACTTTAGTTATTAGTAAAATGTATTTGATGTTCTGGCAATTTACTGTATACGTGTTTAATTAAACAGACTGGGAACCTTTTTTTTTAACACTACAGACAGAATGTTTAAAAGATATACATATAAAAAGGTATGTTTATTAAAGCCACTAAAATATATAATACTTAATTATAATTATCTAGTTTCTCATAATTTACACATCCCTGTCTGCTGAAGAAGAGATTCATTCATCTGTAGTTTTGTTTGATTTCTAAATATGGGTCTGTGTGAAGCTATCCATTTTGAGCAGAGTAGATAATGAGAGACTCTATGTAGGTTTTTGAAAGGGCTGTAAGTAATTAAAACATTGTAATGCAGCATAAGGACAAGTAAAATCACTAGTTTTGATATAGCTATATAAAAAAAAAACTGAAATTCAGTTTTACTGCACAGTACACTGTGGTATTCAACTTGTGAGTTCAAATCCATAAAAAATGTGATCTAATGCAGAAAGACATTGCCACTGCATTCACCAATACATTAGCTTCAATGTTATGTATACTCTACAATTCCAGTCCATTGACTGTGCCTTTCATTCCGTCTTATCCGCTTATATCTAACAGTTGTAATGTAGGCCTCATGTAATAAGAAACAAATTTATGTAGTCATGTCTGCCGGCATTGACGACCGCACATTACAGAGCCATCACAGTTTGCTTTAATTACTTCACTAATTTTGTACAGGCCTGGAAAATGATTTAATTATTATTATTATTATTATTATTATTATTATTATTATTATTATTATTATTATTATTATTATTAATAATAATAATAATAATAATAATAATAATAATATAAAAAACTCAAATTCGCCCCCATTTTGCTCATAATAATCAGTGACGAAGGAAGTTGAGGTATTTTCTTATTCAACTCCTTAACTCTATTCTCTCACTTTCCTTGGTAGGAAACGCAATTATTCAAATTGCTATCAAAGCCCCCAGCATGGCAATCCGTTCCACGAGCTGAGATATGACACATCCAATTGTCAGATGCAGTACATTATCCATTGCCACCCATACTTTAAATTCAGTGAGTCAGCCTCTACAACACCCTGGTAGTTAACACAAAATAAACATCATATATTTCTTAGAAACTGCTCTGCTAGTTTACAAGTATAGGATCGAACCATGAGCAGTTTCTGCTTTGAGCTGATTGGAAGAGAACAGCTGGAAGGCAGTGAGTTTTACAGCATCTATGCCAATAATAGATAAGAGCAGTCCCATCAAGTAAAACATCCTGCAATATATTAATGTGAACAGAGCACTGGTTTGTTTTTATCTTACAAAATCTTTTAATCGAAGATCCCAGAAGACTCAAAAATGATGAGATGATTGACTCAATGTTAATGCAACAGAAGAGCAACCCATCAATAAAATACTTTTAGTTTTAAATTGGAGTTTTATCTTAGTCAACAAAACCAGACATGGATCTGTGGAAATATGAAGAGCACAGAATACAATTATTCAGATCTTAAGACGCTTTAAGCAAAATATCCTATACATCAAATGTAAAGATTTGTGCCCCACCACACAAAAACAGAGAGCTCTGCAGTTCTGTAATTGCTGCTTTGTCTTGACCATAATTATAGGATGTCTGAGGTTTTCAGCTTGGTTTTGAATAATTAAAGATCTACAGTATATTTGCCTGCAGTACAGTTCATTTGTTCAAGAGGCCAGTCACATCGTGCCCCTCTGATGCCAACCATTCAGGACAGCAATTATAGATCAGATGCCAGGGCACTGCTGGGAGGAGCCCAGGAGGAGAAACTTTTTGAGGGGAAATTCACTGTCGTTTGAAAAGTTATTTATTTATGCTGCATTAGCTTCTCTGGAGTTTCACAGAGTTGTCTAAAATGGAAATTTAACCTGTGGTTGCCCTCTCAGCCAAGGTGAGTGAAAAATGCCCCTGGCAATTATAAAAACATGCATATTGTCACTCTTTTGGTTCTCTGTTTCCCCACTCTGAACAAAGCCATTTTCACTGAGCTAGCCAGTTTCCAGCTCCAACGCAGACTTACCCACACAGACTTGTATCCTAGCAGTAAGACGTGCCACTGTGACAAGCTGTAATGAACTGGAATTTCACATAGATGAAAGATTTACTAAGCAGCGCTATGTCAAGTGCAGAGTCGATTTAATAGAGAAAAAGGTTTACTAATCCGATTAAGTGATATGTATATATATAGTTGTTTACTTCTCCGGACATTCAGTTGCATCAGCAGTTATGCAATAGTATGAATGTCATGAACATAAAGTAAAATGTCATCACTTCAAACAAAATAGATCTATCAGTGTCAGACAAATGACAACAACAGATATGTATCATACAAATAACATTTATTTTCTTCCTGACTTAAATAGTTACCAGTATTTAAACTTAGTAGCTTTGATTGATTTTCCTCTGCATGCTTTTCTTTCCAGGGTCAGAATCCTACAGAAAACAGTGTTCTGGACTGTATAAGGATTTAGCACACTAAGCATAGGTATTTATATCTACATCTATATCTATATATACATATATATATATATATATATATATATATATATATATATATATCTCTATCTATATATATATATATATATATATATATATATATATATATATATATATATATATAATATATTTCAATACATGAAAAGTGCTGAACCAAATAAAACACAATTCAGAGCTGCTTGTGCAGTTGAGAACTTCTACAAGTGCACTGTGACTGTGTACTTTAATGTACCATATATTGACGTCCCTCATTAGACTTTGGACATTACATTTGGACTGTCATTGCAGGATTTGACTAGAAAGGGACTCAATCAAGAAAATGTGTTTCCCTGCACATGTTTGTACAGAATTATAGTGTTACATTGATTCTGTTATGTTCTTGCCCATTGCAATGACTTGATTTTCTATGGTTACAGTGTGTTATTTTTGTCTTATTGTAATAATGGTTGATTACCTGCACTTTTGCCTCCTTATTTGACCACCTAATTGTGTTATGTTCTGCCATAATGGATTCTCTCTACACTTCTTTAGTTAACTGGTGTCAAAAACAAAGACCGTGAAGAATTGTTATTTTTATAGGGAAAGAGGGTAAAATCCCAAACCTTGAAACAATATTTGTGCAGGCTAGAAGAGGAGTCACATGGGAATTACTGTCAGGTGGTTGGCTTTGGTGCTCCTTCTTGTCACCCCCATCTTCACTCTTTGTAACATTCTCCTTGAAGCTGTTATTTTGCCAGAGGATTCAATTCTTTCATCATTCCACTATTCTGAAGTGTGCAGTTGTGATAGATATATGATAGTAATGGAAAACAAATGTAAAAGAAATCAAGCTTCCCAGAAAAATAAGTTGAACACTGATCTAAAATACTGTATTTCATTCATAATACAGCTCTGGAAAAATTAAGAGACCACTTAACATTGATTTCTGAACTTGGAGTGGTTTCTTAATTTTCTCCAGAGGTGTATATCCATAGCTTCAAATGCTCCACCATGAAAATTTTAGAAAGCTAAGTTTATCAAATTCTCAATATACTGAAGAAACATTTAATGTCATAATAGTCATAATTTAATTTAATTTAATTTAATAGTCATAATATGAAAATAGTGGACACAAGGCATACATGCAAGATAGTGAAAGGCCTAGGCATTTTGCAAATAATATAAATATATAAGGTTCTCATTGAAAGTATTAGTTAAAAGTTAAAATAACTCAGCCCCAGTCCTAACTTAGTTTAGTCACCTGGTTTCTCTAGGCGGAAAAACTGTTCAACAATTTGAAAATATTTAATTGATAAACAGGTACAGTTAAGGAACCAATATTTGCTAAAATAAATTACTAATTGTGTAATATTGTTCCAAATGAGGGGGGTGAACATTTCTGACTTCATCTCTATATAATAATTTTCCAAGTACCTAGTAAAGATCCTCTCAATGTCCAGTCAGTCAGTGCCCCTGCAGGAGCGGTCAGGGTGCTCTGCAGAACTGGAGAACACGAGTCTGTGGTGAGAGAATGGTGAAGCTCGAAAAAACGCCAGAGACAGAGGGTTCAATTAGCAGATTGGATGCAGCAGTAACACCCAATTCTGAACTTAGAATATCAGTAATATAATTAGCTAGGTGTGATTTAGAACAAATCATTAATTTGTCGCCTTTCATATGTATTGCATAATCACCTCCTGTACTGCCTGCATTCTGTGCTCTTTCTCTCCATTATAGATGAGCTCCCTGTAGTTCAATATTTAATATAGCTGTTCTACCATTACATAAGTGTTCATCTGGCTTCTTATGTCATTGTCTTATGTCATCTAGTGTCTCCTCACTTTACTTATCTACGTTTCCAAGATTCATTCCAGCAGATCTCATTAAAGAGTCCTGCAATATTACTGAACTAAGTTCAACAATAGTGGAACAATCGCGTTTTCCCATGTACTTTTGCACTCATATCCAGTCACAATATAAGTACTGGCCTCCTTAATTAATCCTTAAGTTATGCAATAAATCAGTTAGTTCAATGAGTATTATATTATTTATCAATTATATTTTATAATTTCTGTTTATTGAAAACTGATTAACCAATAGTAGTAAATATTCTAATAGATTCTTTCAGATTGTGTTGACTAGTCTGTGACATTATATCGGCATCAGGGCCTGTATGCTATTTAAACCTGAGCAAGTACAAATGCATATGTTTGTCAGCTATTTTTTTATCATCTCTATATCACCTGCAGACTATTATTTCCACATACCATATTAGTTCCTGAAGCTATTTAATGATACAATACTTTTGTCGGCATTTAACATTTGTGAAACAATGAGCACAATTCAAAATCTGACTTCCTTTAATTTGGTAAAGGCATGCACAACTGAGAAACAAAAACAAACAAAAGGATAAATTCACTTAGTTTGCTTCCCTGTGGTGAGACAGTCAGTTCCCTGCAGGGATCTTGTAGGTTGAATTACTGAGGTCTGAACATACTGTAAATCTCATATTCCAACACTTTCTTCACAGCTGATACAGTGGGGGAAAAAAGTATTTGATCCCCTGCTGATTTTGTAAGTTTGCCCACTGACAAAGAAATGATCAGTCTATAATTTTAATGGTAGGTGTATTTTAACAGTGAGAGATAGAATAACAACAAAAAAATCCAGAAAAATGCATTTAAAAAAACGTATAAATTGATTTGCATGTTAATGAGGGAAATAAGTATTTGACCCCTTCGACTTAGTACTTGGTGGCAAAACCCTCGTTGGCACAGAGGTCACAGAGGTCAGACGTTTCTTGTAGTTGGCCACCAGGTTTGCACACATCTCAGGAGGGATTTTGTCCCACTCCTCTTTGCAGATCCTCTCCAAGTCATTAAGGTTTCGAGGCTGACGTTTGGCAACTCGAACCTTCAGCTCCCTCCACAGATTTTCTATGGGATTAAGGTCTGGAGACTGGCTAGGCCACTCCAGGACCTTAAAATGCTTCTTCTTGAGCCACTCCTTTGTTGCCTTGGCTGTGTGTTTTGGGTCATTGTCATGCTGGAATACCCATCCACGACCCATTTTCAATGCCCTGACTGAGGGAAGGAGGTTCTCACCCAAGATTTGACGGTACATGGCCCCGTCCATCGTCCCTTTGATGCGGTGCAGTTGTCCTGTCCCCTTAGCAGAAAAACACCCCCAAAGCATAATGTTTCCACCTCCATGTTTGACGGTGGGGATGGTGTTCTTGGGGTCATTCCTCCTCCTCCAAACACGGCGAGTTGAGTTGATGCCAAAGAGCTCAATTTTGGTCTCATCTGACCACAACACTTTCACCCAGTTCTCCTCTGAATCATTCAGATGTTCATTGGCAAACTTCAGACGGGCCTGTACATGTGCTTTCTTGAGCAGGGGGACCTTGCGGGCGCTGCAGGATTTCAGTCCTTCATGGCGTAGCGTGTTACCAATTGTTTTCTTGGTGACTATGGTCCCAGCTGCCTTGAGATCATTAACAAGATCCTCCCGTGTAGTTCTGGGCTGATTCCTCACCGTTCTCATGATCATTGAAACTCCACGAGGTGAGATCTTGCATGGAGCCCCAGACCGAGGGAGACTGACAGTCATTTTGTGTTTCTTCCATTTGCGAATAATCGCACCAACTGTTGTCACCTTCTCACCAAGCTGCTTGGCGATGGTCTTATAACCCATTCCAGCCTTGTGTAGGTCTACAATCTTGTCCCTGACATCCTTGGACAGCTCTTTGGTCTTGGCCATGGTGGAGAGTTTGGAATCTGATTGATTGATTGCTTCTGTGGACAGGTGTCTTTTATACAGGTAACGAGCTGAGATTAGGAGCACTCCCTTTAAGAGCTCAGCTCGTTACCTGTATAAAAGACACCCGGGAGCCAGAAATCTTGTTGATTGATAGGGGATCAAATACTTATTTCCCTCATTAATATGCAAATCAATTTATAACTTTTTTGAAATGCGTTTTTCTGGATTTTGTTTTTGTTTTTCTGTCTCTCACTGTTAAAATACACCTACCATTAAAATTATAGACTGATCATTTCTTTGTCAGTGGGCAAACGTACAAAATCAGCAGGGGATCAAATACTTTTTTCCCTCACTGTATATTGACAATCTCATTCCTATAGTGCGGAAAAGCCAAATGCGGCAGCAATGGCCTGAGGGATCTGTCTAATATAAGGATATCTTTATTGACTGAAACGTGGTACAATCAGGCTTTGTATAAAGTAATTTAATCTTAAAAAGAGAAAAATAGTGCTGAGGCAGCAAGTGAGTAGGTGAGCACTAACTCCACTGCACTGTTTGTGTCCTCTGTCAATTTTCCAGTCCTGTAGGCTGGCGCAGAGTGTGAATGACCTGCGTCGAGGAGTCTTTTACAGGAATAACAACCCTTTGTGTAAAATGAGGGGCCTTACTGCCTCGCTGCCCGATTTATCAGCTGGTGAATTTTCAAGAACTTTCTCCAGCTTGTTAGCTGTGAAGGGGTCACTTGTGAAGTGCAAAATAAAATAGCCGAGCTTAAGATCGTTGTGAAGGAAGGTAGTAGCAGAAGACAAGTACTTACACTGGAAATCTGTCTGATATTTCAAGAGGAAAAAAATACATGCTGAACTGTAAGTTAAACCTTTGTATTATTATTTTAGACAGGTCAGAAGCTGTCTTTCATATAATGATACAGTCTAAAGTCAATTAGGAACAAATAATTACTTTGCGATACAACAACTGGGCTGTTATTTGTTTTTAACACAATGGGCTTGCACATTTGCAGTCTCGCACTGACAAGAAATTCATTTAAATTGTTATCATTTGTTATCAAGTGAAGTGGTCCATGTACCTCTGAAATTAAAATGTATGAGTGTATGTGTGTGTGTGTGTATACATATATATATATATGTATGAGTGTATGTGTATGTGTGTGTGTGTGTGTGTGTGTATATACATATATATATATATATATATATATATATATATATATATATATATATATATACACACACAAATCCAGGGTCTGTCTGCATATATATATATATATACATTTAGTGTCTGTCTGCATATTTTGAAATTATATATATTTTGTGCAATATTCTATATGCACCCCCACCCTAACCAGTACATGGTAAATTAAGCATAGAATAAATAATTGGGATGCTCTGCATGCATCACACTTGGTAACAGGGGCAGTATTAAGTGCTAACCAGAAGCTCACTCATGCCATTCTTTACAAAGCCATTAAAACTGTGTCGTGGCTGGACAGTTGGCAGTCACAGTCGCTGGTGGAATCCTGCCAAGTGGCAGAACATCAAAAAGTGTAACCAGCAACTGGACATGCTGCCAACTGGCCGGTGTGCACTTGGGCAGAGCAGTTTTGGTGTTTGCTGCAGCACACTGGCCAGGCCACAGAGACCCGGGCAGCGGTGGTGATAGTGCTGATTGCAGCTGGTATTAAGCGAGTCCTTGTAAGTGCTGCTACAGGGCAGGTCCCTCAGACTCCAAAAACTGAATGGGACTTTTCCCACCAAGTAATGCGAGAGCACTGTGATCTGTTCACTGAACATAAAGGCACGGATCCGCCTCTGCGCCGGTAGAGGCCTCTGAGCTGGTAATGGAAATTTCACTGCTAATCCGATAAACTCTGCCTGGACACATCTGTGCCAAATGGGATAGTTATTTTAAAGACACAGCACAAGTGGGTAAAAATGATAAGTAACAAATAAATCACTATCCAAGGTATTGTCAGAGATGTTTTTTCTAGTCTTTTTCTCTTTCAAGATCTGTATTATTATGTCTGCGTGGCTACTTATATATAGAACTAACATACTATCATAAACACGAACATACCTGCTATTATAGTAAAGCTAGTAACCTACTAATTGTTACATACTATTTCTGATGCACACTACCCCTAACCAAAATTATACTAGCAATATGTCAATTACAAACTATGACTGATAAACCTGCATACTACCATGAAAATCAAATATATCCAGTAATATATTATGTAAAAAGTACTGTCACAGGCAGACAAATTATCTTATTTTAAATCTTTTAGATTCTAGATTTTCTAGAATAGATTTTCATGGTTGATAATGAAGTTCAGCTTTAGGCTACTGATCCAGTTAAAACTGAGATAATATCTATATTACTTCCCTTTCCTGAAATACATATTTTCACCATATAACCTTCCCTAAAATAAAACAAATGGCTTAATTTATTTTTATTTTGATAAAGCTTGATGAGTTTGGTCTCTTTAGTATTAAAAACTCGGTTACTTCAGCGTTACAACAAAGGAAACAAATCTTGCATTTAAACCATTGTCTTTCTTAAACATATTTCTAATATAACAAAACGGTTAATCTCAGATTAAAACCGTATTGATTTGCCTATACAGGAATTTTGCCACAAATATTAAAATAATAGCCTCAATGCATATATTTATTGAGGCTATTCTTTTATTATTTGTGGCAAAATTATATAGTTCTAGCATGTAGGTTAATAAGGTAGCTTTTTATATATTTACATATTTGTTCGAGGTGAGTAAACTGTATTTTAGCCCTGAAGTTGTAAAGTAAAATGAGAGAATATGTGTACGTTCATTTATAATGCGGTAAGACTGAACACCGTTATTAAAGAGACGTCACCGCCTACGTGCGCCTGCATCGACACGCACGGTTTGCGTTCTTGCGGCACAGATTTACGCAGATCTGCAGAATTCCGGCGATCCCATTGGTGGAGCAGTGCAGATCTGCGCAGCACGTAGGAAATGTGCGCTACACGACCGCGACCACGCATCAGGCGCTGCGAGGAGTCGGACAGTCCGGGTTTGCCCTCGTTTGCGTGCGTTTCCGAGCTCGGTAAGACGGTGCGCCGTGTGTGGGGCAGTCCTGCGGGAACGAAGTGACTGTGCTGCCTGGTGGCCGGGCCGGGCGGTGTCTGTCTCCGCGCAGCGGTGTGCGAGGAGGCGGCGCTCACACTGAGTTTCCCCGAGAGGAGCTGGAGCGGCTCTGAGATCCCATCCCATCCCATCCCATCCCATCCCATCCCAGCGCTGCAGCCGCGCCGGCACGAAACGCTGCCAGATTCGCCATCTCAGACCTCCAGCACCGCGGGGTTTTTACAGACGCGGTCCCGCTCGGCACCGCGAAGCATGGGCTGCACTTAGCCGCTTCCTCCCAGCTTTCCGGGGCTGCGATTTGAGTTCCTCCAGGCGTCGGAGTCGCCCTCGCCGCTAGCAGCGTCAGATATGTGGGGGAGACCCGCTCCCGACCGGGGGCACGGATTGGATAACTATAAAACCGGTAAGCACCGTCCTTTTCTACCTCATGGGACTGCGGTGTCTTAATACCGTGCACATATCGAAGATGGTGTCGGGGAGAGTAGGGTGGAAACCGTCACAAACTTAAATCTAAACCGCCGTGAATCTGAATCGGTACGAGTACAATCACACAACCGCGATTTCCAACTTTGGCTGAGGCTGAGCTCAAACGGCGCTCCTGACACTTTCCCCTTGATGATGATGATGATGATGATTGCCACGGAGCGGAGTGCGACACCGTGATAATGCTACTCACTGCACTTTAAAACCTGCCTGCATTCAAAACTTGCCTATTGTATCATGCCTGTAGGCTTCATCAGGAAGCGACTTTAACTGGCCTGCTGCGCCAGTCCGAGCCGCAGAAGACGTGCTTTATTTCAATGTAAATACTGCTCCCACGATGCGTTTGTGTAGTTGTGCCCCTGCGCAGACCTCTCTCCCTCTCTCCCTCTCTCCCCAGCGTGTCTTTGTCTTGTGCCAGCAGTGACATGCGCCTGTGTGCAGCTCATCATAAATGCTCACCACTCAAGTGTGTCTAAAATATGGTCTGTTCAGGGCTGACGCACAGGGCTATATACAGGCTATCTGTCCAGGTAGATGGGTTTTGGGGGGGATTCTCTATTTGGTGAAAGCCCAGTGTTCATGGGAAGCTGCAGAGAACAAGTGAAAGAGAAAGTGCTCTGGGCATTTTGCAGCTGAAATGGCACTCAGAAGGACAGACCGGCCTCTGTTACTTCAGTTTGACCTGTGTGTGTGTACAAAGCAGTGCTCAGGACTTGTGTATTTATATCCCACCTTGGTGTTGAGTCGCATGTGTGTGAGGAAAGCAGTGCTCAGGACTGTTATTTTCATATCCCAACTTGATGTGAATTAGACTGCTGCCAAGAGTCTCCACCACATCCCCTCATGCATGTGGTCTGAAGTGGGCCCTACCGTCCTTCAAACCTTTTTTTTTTTTTTTTTTTTCATGCAACAACTTCATGCTTTTTTGTTTTGCTTGGAAGCCACACATCACAAACGTGAACTACTGTTGTAATAATGTGTGGACTTTTAAAAGTTTATCAATTAATGCACAGTTTACAATGTGTGACTGAATATAACTGAGAGTCAAACATATTTTCTGTCTGTGCATATGAACGTGATAATGGTATACAAACTGCTTAATAAATCTTGCCTACTGTTTCCACCATTTGACTAGTTCAATTGTAGAATAAATACTCTAATTCACATTGAAATAGGTTTGAGAAATGAATCCCTGTCCTTTGATCATGTCACAACTTTACCAAATTTTCATTATTTTAGTGAACAAGACGTTAAATTCCATGGTGCTGCGTATAGTTCGCCTACAAAGTTTACTAGTTGGTTGCAAAGAGAAGGAATGCCCTTCTGGGTGTCCCTACAACAAATATCCCGTTGGGTGATTGATTGTAGTGAGTTGAGTGATTGATGAACACAAAGCAATAGAAGCAGATTGATTAACATTAGCCCTTTTAAACATGACAGGCATTTATTATTAAGTTTACAGATACCTAATTATCTACTAGATCAAGTGAACCAACCTCGCCATAAATAGAAGAATTAAAGTGTTAGAAGAGGATGTGTTCGTGCTGGCAGTGTGGAGGTTTAAAAAAGACTGTGCTTGGTTTTAAGTTAATAATGTATCACTGTTGCATAAGTCTAAGGGCAGTTTGAGTGCCTTACTGCTTTAAGACTCAACATTGTACTCCTTGCTCTTAGGATGCGGAAAAGTGGAAGTGGAAAACGTTTTGCTACATGCTTGTCCTGTAGCTTGTACTAATCAGGACACGATATTAACATTAGTAATGGCTGAAACCTTCAATTACCAATACCTACAAAATGTTCAGCCCATTCGTTACTTCTATGGCACTATTACTTTGCTTGGTATGGTATTACTATTCTTCGTTGGTATGTAGCTATAGATTGTTTGTACATGGTAATTAACTGTTAATTGTATTTGCTACCTGGGATCAAGAAAGCTTGTCTGTCTAAACCTGAGGATTATTTCTGTTCAGTAGTTGACATCTGGGAAACAGATTGGACTAAATCTTAAACAATTAATATCAAATTTGGATGTAATTGTGGAATGCAGATTTGCAAGAGCCACTTTTTGTACAATTTGCATTTAGATTTTCATTCGCAATGAAAGTAGGACTATAAAACGTTACTTTCAATAAAGTTTACGGACTCAAGTAATTGTATCGTGTATTGTGTTTTTTCAAGGAAAGCCTTCATTGATTTGAGAATGGATGCTACACAGTAAACATAATGAATTATTGTTACATATTCTCTGCACTGGATATGACCTCGATAGGCAAAGCACTGAAATTAGGCTGTGCGTGTCTCAAGTGATTAGGCTGCGAATGTAGCTTAGTCCTCTTGCCCTTAATTAGGTTGCGAAGGTAGCTTAGTCCCCTTGCCCTTAATGTCTTGAGCCTTTAGCTGTAGCCAACAGGTATCAGTCATGACCAATTAAAGATCTTGAAATGCCACACTGTTTAAACCAGCAGGGGGGATTAAAAATGCTCCGAAAGGTATGCGGTGCTGAGTGCGCACGTTCCAGCCGTGGAATGTCTTGCAGCTTATTCAGTCTTGAATCTTTAACACTCACAGCCAAAGACCTGTCCCTGCATTTCTGATCAACTGCCTTTGGAGACGTCTGGCACAAGGTGACGTCTAATTACTTGTGCTGATGGCTACTCCAGAAATGTGCGAGGAGGAGCTTGGCTTGTTTGTCTTTCTCCATGCCTGTTTGGTTTGGTAGCTAAACAGTAAGAATCTTCTGAGGAAGAAATGGGGTGAAATCCTCAGCAGCAGCACTAAAAAAGTGGTGTTGTCTTAGTTTAAAGAGATGCAGACTTTTGGTTGGACCTAATTTCACCTTTTCTTTCTTTCATTTATACGCTATACATACATTTTACATTTTAAGAGAATGGCTTCAACTGAACATGCATTGAAATGAAGAGACCATAGCTAGCAGTACTTGTGAATGAAAGCTGGATTAAGTTTTCAGATAAGGAAGTTCAAAGAGACTGTCATACCAGCACACCCCCACAGGGAATATGGTGCAGTTTACGCTGAGCTACCCAGGCTCTGTCCACTGTTGTCCACAGTCTGATTGGGCTTTGTAGACCGTATAGCCTTCTATTTAAAACATGAAGGTATTAATGTATCATTAGTAATAGATTTATACGTCACTCAATATTTAATTTGTCAGTGTGAATTAATTATGCCTCAAATAAAGATTTACGTTTAATTGTACTTTGCTTACTTGTAATGAAAAAGTGTAAACAAGATGTGACATCCATTTGGTTTTCCTGTAATATGCCTTCCCTTCTTCATTCCATGTGTCTAAACTGTCATATGTTTAATTTGAAACTTAGAGAAAAAGATAACTCATAATTATATTGTCAGAAAATCTTAAGAGAAACCAATGATTTTATAACTTGGTAATGTATGAGGAAAGTGTCTTAACTGCAGTAGCTGTACACAGGGCATGATAACTCTCATAATTATTTGAAGTGTCTCTTCTAGTTTTATTTGAAAAATAAAGCTGAATTTAAAACATTAAAAAAGGATGTTAGATTTGTTTGGTGTTGTAAAGCTTGTGGTATGGAGTCGTGTGTTATATTTGTTGTTTTGTTTGAAAGGGAAGGGTAAGAAATAACAGGATCAGTCCCCTGGAATGAAGGCCTTTTCTTGTAGCTAACCAGATGCAGTTACTTTTAAGCTCTACTTCTTTAGTTGTGGAATTAGGAGCTTTTCATTTAAAAATACTTTTACTGAGACTGGTTCATGTTGATCCTCTGGCCTGCTGGACAGTAGATGGATCATGGCTACATTGAAGTGGCTCTTTTTTCATGGCACCATTTTTGTTCTTAATGTAATTCAAGCCCTGAGATAAGAGAAGAAACAAAAATACAATTTCCAAAGTATATATACGTAGTATGGGTCTCTTGCCAAAAAAAGCAAATAAACTATACAAAGTTTAAGAACTGGAAAAGAAAAAGGTTAGAAATGCATTGGAGCTAAGCTGACTTTACCTCACAGAACCTCACCGACTGAGAGACAGTTTACTGCTTTCAGATTGATTTCAATATGGCTGCAGCGGTCTATTGCACTAACGGGCCGCTCTGTCCGTGGTTCCCTCAGGTTCTGACGCTCCGTCTCCAGGATGGGCCCCTGGGTGCGAGTCAGCGTGGCAGACCACAGCCTCCGCTGCGAGCGGCAGCAGTAACCGCGGGAGACGCCTCAGCGCCACCTCCGACAGCGGGGACACAGGGATAGGCACGTCTTGCTCAGACAGCATTGAAGGTGAGTTTCCGCAGCACGGGGTACCATGACACTGGTTCTACAGCCTCAACTTACATGAGGCTATTTCTTTAAAAAGCACATGTCCTTATTTCATGGATTACATGGTGTTTCTTTGCTATATTATGTTCCGGAGCTCTGATCAATTATAAATCTGCGCTGACTTTGACACAACAGGAAGGCTTGCATTCCTGAACTCTGAACTCTGAACTCTGAACTCTGTCATGTTATGTCACATACAGAGAGCAGCCTCTCCATCTGAAAGTCCCGTCTTCTTAAGGAGTGAATTTTGTGCCAGTGAAATTTTTAGTCTGTCTTTGTTGTAAAGATTAGTTCAGATTGTACAAATAGATAGCATTTTGTTTTATTGTTTTTAATTTAAAATCCACCCATCAATTCCGGAAGTGTTTTGGGTATGCTGAGCCTTTTGTCAGGTTACTATGATTGTATATTACACTTCTGAAACCTGAGAGTCATTAGTTTGGAGCGCTGTGTGAGGAATCTCTCGTCCTGTGGTCAAGTATTAAATTGTCGGTCAACTCCTGGCACTTATCACACATATTGTTACGCCCTGGTATTCAGACACTGGTAAAAGATTGTGACAAGAAGGCAGTGTAGGAGCAGCTCTACACACTATTGATCCTTCTCTGCTGAGTGCCAGGGTGAGTGACCCACAGGCTACTTAAAATACCCTCAGTGAGACAGATATAGGATTGTCCTGAACATGCTTAGGATAGCATTGGAAATGGATATCTTAGATATGTTCCAAGATGCGTGTTTCTGTCATTAGGAAGTGGAGAGGGGGCTTCTGTGAGAGGCATAAGTTGCCATGAAAGACTTCATATCAATGCTGTTTCAGTGTTTCTCTGTTAATCTTATCATTGACTAGCTGGGTACATTGGACTAAGTACAACACTCAAATGAACAAACAAACCATTAAACCAGTGAAAACAGTGGCCTGTACTCTTAACATGCAGCCACACTACGCAGAAGTGAGTTTATATTATTGATTTCAAGAGTCTCAGAAGCCAGCTACTGCCATGAAAGCCACAGTGTAATATAGATAGTTATTCAAATACAAGGTGGTCCGATGTGGGTCATGAAGGTCAGTGTCCAGTATTGGATGACCAGCTCTCTTATTCCATCAAAAAGATAAATGGCATTAAAGATTAAAGATCTGCTTGAGTGTAGGGTGTTCATATTGACTTAATCACATGTGGATAGCTGCTTTTTTAGTATGAATTTTCAGTCAGGAGCTGTCATTTCAACGAAGGCATGATGAATGACATTTAAAATGTACTCTGTTGTTCTTTGTCTTACGCACCACAGGATTTGTGGAGCATTCACAAACATTAGATGAAGCCTCAGTAGTTGCCTGTGGCTACTCTATAGTGGAGCCATTACTCTTAATTGGTACCAGGCCAGATGTCGGGTCTCACTCCCGTGTTCTGGCTTGACAGGCTGTAGGAAAGGTTGAAGCCAGAACAGCTGCTTCTGCGAACCTGGCCCCGTGGCTTTGCCCATTTCAAAGGGCCTTTTCAATTTGCAAAAGTGAATAATTAATGTATTTCCATTCCATAAATGTTTGTGCCACCTGTTATCTGCTCCAGTCCCTCATTCTGTGGCGCTTACTGATCCTCATTGGTGAGGGAAACAAAAATAACTGCCTTTATTCACAACAGAGCCACGCACATTGATTGTCATACGCAGAGACACCCTTCAGCATCTACATGCACACATTAGTGTCGTGTCAAGTAAACTGCAGGAACAAGAGCAGTGATCGAGCCCGTGTGGCTTCTGAACTCCTGCAGTGGTGCTGATTGGAAGATGAGCTGTTGTTTCCATACTGACCACCAGATCTTATGGCAGCTTTTAGCAGTCTGTGAATTGGGCTTAATATCAGGCTGTGGTGCAAAGTGGTTTGTAATCACTGCTGTATTGCATCTCAGCTTTGCCAGCTTGTTAGAAGAAGAAATGTTTGCAGTCTTGTGTTTCTCATTGTGGATGTACAGCATTTTCTTTTCTCTTTAAACTGCAGTTCGTCTCTTGGATACAATGTAATAGCTGTTCTTTCTCAGAAAATAATTCAGCAATTATAAAATGTGTCCATATGCTTTATGACCCTCTTTAAAGGACTATAGCAATGAATCCTGTTTCCTTGGGATCCCAACCACACAACCTGGGGTTATCTATGCTGTCTTGGCGCCCCCCCCCCCCAAATCTTATTCTAGTGCTGAATTCTCTGGGATTTTGCAGACTTTAATCCTCCACATGAAAGGAATCGTGCTATTCCTGGAGCTGCTGCATAATCACTGTGTCAAACCTGCACTTTACAATTGGCTTATCGTCCGTGCTGCCTTCCTCTTATATTTATATTAATATAATCCTGTAACAACTAAATTCAATTAAGATAGTTCTGAATCTCCATTTTTCTTTTTGTCATTACACCGAAAAGGCACATATTATGTTGCTGTTTTTATGTAAATTTCCATAAGCAAGCCTATAGCTTTTTAAACTCTGCTAAAAATGTATGAAACCTGAATGTCAGTTTAGGATGTATTAACCAAAACCCCCCCCCAGTAGTTTCGTAAATTCTTATTATTTGTCTTTTTCTGGTTTAATGTGGGGTTTAAATAGTGATTCATCTGAAGCGTCTTTCATAATTAGACAGTGACCTCCTTTTAGTCTGTTAGAAAGTATATGGATGTGCCTCGGGACATTCTCGAATTGAGGTCATTTGCTTTTTTCTGTCATTTTCTCTTTGATTTGAGCATGGTGGGTTACAGCTCGCAGCACTACAGAGGAGATTACACAGTGCTTAGAACAATCATAAGCACAATCACTCTTCTGGACCCACTCTAGTATGTATATAATGTAAAACTATTGCAATTTATTACAAGGTTTATTGTCCGCTATGTTTATATTATTGTTCTTATGACTTAATCTCCCAACAAATTACATCTCTTTATTGAGATAATATGACCTGTTTGGAGAGAGGTTTTATTAGAGTACATTTTATATCTCCCAATGTTGTCAATCCACTTATGTGCATGTATAGTGTGTGTGTGCCCCTGTGTTCATGTATTATGAGTGTAGGCCTAATGTACATTTGTAACCAAGATTCTATGGATATAATCATGATTAGCTTCTTCCCTATGCCTGAATAATTTTTAAGTATGAAACTGACTCTTGGGTTTATAGGTCACAGTGCAGTTCCTGACTTGCGGTGGTTGTTTTTCAGTAGCGTTCACAAAGTACTGAGCCAGGAGCTGGGGATTTAGGAGTGCAGCAGAGCGGTGGCTCACACTATAAAATGTCCTTGTGTGCCCACAGACCTCTGATGCTTAGGGAGGGTTTCAGGTAACAGCTCCTCAGGTACTCCAGGGAGCTGAGGTTGAATGAAATCAATCCCTTTCTGAAAAATAGATGACAACTCAAGCAAGGACAATTTTCGGTGCAATGCTTAACCTTGAGAAAGTAATGCCATCAGGATATCGGATTTATTCAGCTGTTTTCTCCCCAAGCCCCCAACACCGCACCGCTCATCTCTGTAACACTGAATCCATTCAAGATTTTCCACCGTGGATCAAATGCACATCTCAAACACAGAGCTCCACAGGCCAAGCTTACCCCTGAGGGAAAGCTGACCATCTACTGATTTTAGTATGCAGTGGAAAGATTATGCAGTTTGCCCACAGAGAGGGGAAAATCGACCGTTTTCTGTTTTCATCATGTGTATGTCACTGTTTATAAATAGAGTACTTTGAGGCACTGCTGTCCTGTTCCATTCCTTCTCTTTAGCATATCTCACAGTGCCCGTTCCCAGTTATCCTCCTCTGTTGGTTCTCTTTAGCCAAGCACTATGTACCATGCTAACTAGTTGTTTCAGCAGTCCTAGATGTTGAAGTGACACATTTGACTAGACTCAACGTGTATGGGAAGCTAACTTTCACAGTTCCACCATGAACAGCATTTTGCAATGAAGCTTTTACAATACTCCGGAGAATACCAACCAGTTTCCTGTCAGCAACATTTGAAAACTTGGAACTGTTTGTTTGTTGTAATAGTAGCCTAAGTTTGAATGGTAAATAGCTGTCTTTACTTTAATAATGCCATTGCACTAGATTATATAATATGAAATGCAGATGGCAGTTCTATTCTTAGTAGTAATATCTGTAAAATTAATTTGTCTGTGAGCCTGTGGGACTACTTTCCTTTCCCTCTTGGGTCTAGCTTTACTCCTTACTTGCCTAAGTTGTCTCTGCTAAACTCATTACAGACCTGCTAAGCTAATTTTTGTAAATGGCGCCACTTATGCAACTCGGGTCGAACTTGGGCTTGTGCTGGAGTGTAAAGTTACTCTGCAGAAGGGGGGAGTTGGCGGAAAGTAACCCGAGCTGACTGACAAGAATAAGCACAGGGACGGTTAAAGATTCTCCCGAGTCTTTGGCTGTCTGCGGTGGCATGAAAGCATATGCACGGGGTCCCATAAGGTATTAGGTGAAACCCTGTTGAACATGGAGGCATGCATGTGTCACCTTGCTGTTTAAAATGTACACAAGAGCATGTGTAGAAGTGAATTGCTTTTCGAAGAACCAGGACAGCATTTTTAAGGTGCAAGTCTGTTGCCCCGAAGGAATATCTAGTGTCTACAGGGTGCCACTGATTTCTGTGGGAGAGTAATGTGGGGCTAATGAAATTCAACAGCTTATGTGTGCTTCCCACCAGATTATCAGCCTTTAGTTATAGACTTTGGAGGATTTATCAGCCGTTTCGGGGATTTGACCAAATTGGATGGTAATTTACCAGTAATTTCAATCCCCCTAGAGAGAACCAGGAGAAATGCTCTTTTCTTTAGATTTCATTTAGATTCTTGTTATCCGAAGGGTGTGAAGGCAGTGGGGCTGTTTTGCTTTGATTGTGTAATTTGGTTTAGTTTTTAATGGGAGCAGGCCTCCGCATTATCCTTTTGTCTACTCATTATTCATTATCAATCCAACTGCTGTGTGGCCATTACATTAATAATGCATAGGCTTGCTTGCCCAAGTCAATCAGTTTGGTTTATAGATGCAATATTGCAGCAAAGACCTCACCCCTGCCCCAAAATAAATAAATAAATGAAGTATGTGTGCAAGGTAAAGACATTTATAAAAATGAAGCTGTGTGTGCACATAATATTTTCAGGATAATAATTACTTATCCCCAAACATTAAATTAATTTAATTAATTGTTTTTCATCATACATTTTGTAAAGCGTAATTGCCCAGAAATCTCATAGCATCACATTTTCAACAACAATAATAAAGCATATATAGACTGCTCTCTGTAAAAGCAACTTAGTATTAGTTATACAATTAATTATACAATTATAATTGTTACATAGTCTTAAGTGAATAACCATAAAGAAATGTTTGCCTAAACATGAAAATATGTATTCTACTTGAAATATGCATGTTTAGGTTATTATATCAAAGGAAGTAGGACAATTTAAATATGACCCACTAAAAATGTATTGTTAGTTGGTATGCCAGCAATGTGGATGAAGTAATGTACAGTGGAGGTTCTGGCTGTTAATTGGGAATAAACAAAGGTTTTCTTTTGTTATAGTCTGGCCTTTGTTTGCAAACATTATTCTCCATTGCCCTTGTGGTGCATTGTCAAATATGAATGTGCTTGACTCAGTCACTGCACGGGAATATATTACTACTTGCTGATTATGAGTGTAAAAATGCTGCTCACGATACTTACTGCTTTTCACTGCATTTTTAGTCAAATTCTTATTTTCCCCTCTTTAATGACAATAACAATAATGACAATGACAATAAATCGGTATAGTGGTGTTTTGTCTGGTATATTAAAGACAATGGGCCGGATTAAATCAAATATTTGACCCACCCGCTAATAGCAAACTACAAACCTGTACATCATAGGAGTTACATTTATGACTAGAAGAAAGTGGCATCTTACTAAAACTGAAACAGCAAATAAGTACAGTTCTGTAGTTTTCTGTTAGCGGGTGGGTCATAGTTCTGATTTAATCCCAGCCAATCATCACAATTTAATCCCAGACAATCATTGTGGCATCACAATAAAGAGTCTTTATGGTGTACAGTGTTTATGGGATTTTAAAATAATTGTGGAGTGTAAAATGGTGTAGATTGTCTGGTGGTTCATGGCATTTTCAATTCTCTCGCTCTCCCGTGCACCCGTGTTTCCTGTTTTTTCTGGGATTTCCGTATTTCTTCACATAGCATCTCCTCCGGGAATTCAAATCTTACTACATTATATATAGATGACCTTTGTCATGCAGTTTCAGTGTTTAGATTTAAAGGATTACTGGTTTGAAACCGCTGTAAAATGTTAAGTAAAGTCATCCAACATTTTTGTATATTATCACATTATAAGCATATAGGCGAATTTAAGGAGAACAAAAGAGCAAGCAGTAAAGTGTTCGGGATCTGACCTGGCTCAGAGAGCAGTGGAAAGGAATACCTTTATGAGGGTAGCAGTTTATGGGCTGGATCCTGAGCTGAATGACTCTCAAAGGTGAAAGTTTCTGAGAAATTCAGCATTACACGATGCTTTCTATTTTTCAGTCAGCTGTTCTTTAATCCTAGGATATGCTTGATGCTGGGATTATTATATCAATCGTTCTTCCTGGTCCATGATAGCACTAGGCCAAGGATGTCAGAGCTGGTTAGACATCCGTGTGAAAGGCGCCAGTCTACCCAGGGCCCTGCCGTCACACCTGGGATATCGCCAGTTTATGTTTCACTTACTACTTTTTAATTACTGTAGCTCTGTGTTTCTGCATTGCAGATCAATACTCAGACGAGCCTAATCTGCTAACACTAATGAATGACAGAAAAGACTGGACAGTCTTGTTGGGGGGGAGGGGGGGTTACTGAAAAACTAGTTTCTGAGGAACATTTAATTCTCTTGCAGGGCAGTGTTATACCTTCTGCAGGCCCCTGAGTCACGAACTTCACACATCAGACATGTTCCCATGCAAGCACCCTCATAGCAGAAGAGTTGATTTATCTCTGCTCTGGCTTGTCTTAGTGCAACTGCCTCAGTTTGAGTTCCTAAGGTTACAAAGCAGTTTTTATCCCTCTTGGCATTCCTCACTGTCCTTTATGTGGGATCTTTGAGTAGCACAGATAAACAGGCTGCCATCGCCCCTGTACCCCCTCGGATTCTTCTCTTTTCTCTAAGCAAACATCTAAAGCCTGCCTAGTTTCTAAAGCACTTTTAATATCATACAGGTTTATGAATTAAGCCTTGAATTTCAATACAGATAATTTGCAAGATAAATTGCAAAGATTGTATTAGAAGTTAATTATCGACCACTGAATTAATCTATTACAAATACAGTCTGAACACGAGCAGATTGCTAGGTATAGTATAATTAGTTTTATTATTGACCTTACATTTGATTAAAAAAAAAAAAAAGCCAGATGTTCTTTTACGGTAATGCTAAATTTGAAATTTGTCAGTAAGAAGTATCTTGTGGTTGATTTTAATGTGTTGGGCCAATTTATGTTCTACAATTTGAAAATAGATGGCGGGGTGACATATTGCATTTTTTATTTTGTTTTTCAGATAAGTGTTCAGCTGCAATCATTTGTCTCTTTTGTTCTGGAAATACTCACCAAGCCTGCTAGCTGTGTGATTCTGCCACTGGTTGGGGCTTCCTTGCAATTCCCAAGGGGGTCTGGTTTGATGACCATATTAGTGGAGGGTAGTTTAGGATGCTTGTATAATTCCCTTACCAAATGTTCATTTTGCATTGCATATAAAATGCAAATGGTCCAATGTTTGTTTTAGCCAGTGCTCGCTCTTTTAATACCAAACATGCCCTGTGCATGTTTTGGTGTTGAGGTAGAATTGCTTGTGTGTCATTAACTTGGTTTTAAGTAGGCTAATCTTTTGTTTATCAAACTGAGGAAGAAGACAGCTAAAGCTTCTGTTACCAACATGTAGTTTTTATTTGTTGCCCTGGTTTATTGAATATATCATGTATTTTGAATGTCTGTCTGTGTTTCACAACTTCTTGCAGTGCTTACTTCAATTGGAATGTAGTGAAGTCTCTGTGCAGATGGGGCATGGCAGTCATCTGGCTGATTCCTGCTGTGCACCCATTTGTCGGTCAGGGGGTCTGGCTTTGTGAAGACCATCTTGGAAGTGTTATCTGTTGTGCTTTCATGAGCACAGGCCTATATTGTATTATTGTATTACTGTTGCTTCAAACTGTCTCCTGTCAAAGACAACTTCTTTACCACAAGCCAACATTTCTCAATTAGGTCTATAACTGTATTCATATAGTTGCTAAAATAAGATCGTATGACTTACAAAACTAATTGATGTCTTTTCAGACTTGTTTTTTGTTGCTGAATTTGAAGCCTGCAGGTATAGTGTTTGTAGAGAGTGGTGCGCGGTGGTTTGCTCTGCCCATCTGTTGTTCAGAATCTCCTGCGGCAAACTCTCAAGAGCTGACATTTGGCATTTGTGAGTGCTTCGTGGCTCCTCTTGGACTGGGTTCATTGTAATTCAGTTTCTGGACAGCATGAGCACATGCACAATATGCTAAGTTCACCTCCCACCCTCCCATTAAAGATTTAGTCACTCTTTATTGTAACCAAATGACTGCTAGTGCTACATAGATACCATTTACTTAGTAAACTTCTTGAACAAGAAAGAGCTGTTTGGGTCAAATTAAAGGTACAGAACAGGAGAGCTTTTTCCTCTTCTGCAATATTAAAGCCATATGGAAAACCGCAACTAGACAATTTATAGAGCAGTATTTATGAACAGTGTACAATGAGATGTAAAAAGCTCTCCAAGATTAAAGATCAATTCGTGGGACCGTCTGTTGTCCTGGGTTCAGCTGTACAGTGAGAGCTATTGCTGCATTGCTTGTCGTCCTGTGATGGACAATCTCACTGTACTGCATGTGGTGAACTGTTGTTTTACCGGAACTGTTAGTTTCGACATGAATACACAGCATAACAGCGACGGTTTAAAGTGTATGTGCATATTACTATATTAACTGGGATTAATTCAAGTTGTTGTCCTCAACATTTATGATGTATTTTAAGAGTTAAGGCTAATTAATAAAATATGTATTACAAATTTAGGAAGCTGAATTTACTGTTACTACACTGAGCTATAGCTCTTTTTCACTCCAGTTATCCACTGCCCTATTCTTTACTGCAATATAACATTTTTAAGGCTAAAACTGGGATCAAAATGCAGATTGTTGACAGCAGACAATGATATATATATGGCAAATTATTGATAGGTTAGAATAGACGTTAAAAGCTGTGATTGAAAGTGAAACTTGATTTATGGCATTTTTCACTCTATAATCAGTTTGATTTCAAATGGTTTATTTTTCTGACTGTTCAGCATCCTGCCTAATGCTCTGAAATGCCATAAAAATCCATATCCTGCCTCCATCTCAAATTTCAGCGTGGTGTTGGACCGGGGCCCATTACGTCAGCACATGACTGTGTATAAAAATTGTGTGTTTGCTTTAAATAAATCACTTTACTGTGATTTTACCAAACTACATTTTACAGTGTTTTTACCACAGTACACCATGCAAACTGTTACTGTATTTTACCATGGTACATCACAATTATGACTCTCATCATCTTATTACACATTTACTACCCTTTTTTATTTTATAAATAATGCAGTATACTAAGTATTTGTACACTGCTAATTATTGTCTTCTGCTGCGGTATGAAATGTTTTTATATAGCTTTTATATTTTTTACCAAAATCTTACCAGCATGTGACTGAGTCATTGTGCTTGTTTAAATCTAGAAATAATAATGAAGATGTTAAAATAATGAAAAAACAACCACTGATATTTCACAGGAAATATAAACAGGAACAGGAAAATGTGTTGTCTTGATACTTACATTTGTGTTAGGAAGTGAAAATAAAAGTTGCCGTAGAAGACTACAGGTCTAGTTTTTATAGAACAAAGATCAAACAGATATGAACGTGTGTAGTCTGGATCTATAAACAACACCACAGCAGACAACAAAATCACAGCAGTGAGGCAAAGGATATCCTCTGACATGCCTCCAATAAACGGACATGAGACCCTTTCAAATAATACAAATAAGACCATGAACTGTGATCTCCTCATGCAACATTAGCAGTTGGAGGTGTGTGTGTGAAGAAATGACTGAAATACAGTTTGAGGATTACTTTTTTTTGCCATAACATCTCCCAGCTGAGCTGCAGAGGCTGAAGTCATGTGTTGTAACTGGTTTGTATGGCAAGTTTCTCAGTGCAAAGTGGCTTTAGCTTACACTTAAGCTTGTTTTCTTAAGAAACAAATGCTTGCAAAATATTGGTGGAAAAGTCTCGAAGTTAGTTTTACTTCAGTCATTACATTTCTTCTGTTCACTCACTTTGCATTTAGTTAATTGATCAATATAATCTATTAACGTCTATTTTTGAAAGCATTCTTACTTTACAGAATTTTTTCACACCTGCCTACAACTTTTGCACAGTACTGCATATATATATATATATATATATATATATATATATATATATAATATTGGTGTAGCCTATTTATTAATTGGGATGACTGGTGCTCTCAAGTCTTCAGAAAGGTATGGCTCTTACAGTCCTGTCTTGTTTACCAACTGGATCTCCTGAAAATGGACACTGCTGAAGGGGCTGTTGATCAGGGATGTCTTGCCTCATGTCCCTGAGTGAAGAGAGGTCAAGCCTAGCGAGTCTTGTGTTCTTCCTGGTAACAGCCTGCGTGGCGCCTCCTCTTTTTGTAGCCTGCCTGAAACCCAAGAGTGCTGCTCACTAAGTGCTAATGAGGCAGGAGTGCCTGGGTTTCCTCCAGACCGTGTATATCTTCTTCCAGGCACAGGGGTCAGAATGTTTCTTAACTGTAAGTGAGGGGTACAGAGTTACATGTTTTCAGTGCGGTAACAGACGTCACAGGCTATAACAGGACGCACTGTGCATCTTGACTTCAGGATAAGTCACACTAGAACATTTGGTATGCTAGCATGTGCTTGATTGCTTAACAGTACTGGGCAGGGAGCAACAATATTACACAACGTTCTATTTAAAGACGTTCTACTGTCCACGTTTAATTAACATGGCTCTCCAGCTTTACCAAATCTGCTACCATCTGTGCTGTTTTATTGGCATTTTAATTTTTTATATTATAAGCCTTCTAAGAGTGGAATGGATGCATCCTGAATTGCATCACTTACACATTCTTCCCTGTGTTAACTTGATCTGACATGGAGTGTTTTCGATAAGCCTGTGTAATCTAATGAAATTGATGTGAAACTGCTTGGATGGTTTTCCAGATTCTGTGTTAGATGGGAAAATACGCTGTGACTTTTAAATCGTCCAGAATAAAAACGAAGAGGCAACAGATTTGGGAAAACAGAGTGGAAAATACAGTGTGCAGCTGTGACAGTAACAGTTTTGCTAAACAACCCCTTTTAATCCTCTTTGTACTGCCGCATAAGGACCTGTTTATCTGATGATGTAATCTTGCAGATTAATTAAATTCTATAAACATGATTAGAACAGTGTGCACATGTGGAAGAAATGTCTGCACACACGGTTCTCATTACCGAAGGATCCAACGTTTTGTTTGTCTTGCAGGATACAATGGTATCGCCATGGACATATCTTTCATACTTGAGTAGATTTTTAGTTCTTATAAAATCCTCTGTTCTGCGAAGGTGGGATCGTGTGTGTGTGTGTGTGTGTGTGTGTGTGTGTATGTGTATTATCACTCAGGAACTTATTCTTATTCTTAATGATTGATGCTCTTTGGTGTTTAAATGCATCTTTTGGAGTCTCTTCTCAGCTAATTACATTTATATTGAATATATTACCCAAAAAAGTATGATATAAAATCACATCGCTCAAGGACCCATAAACACTGAAGATGACAAGGAAGGAAGTGATGTCCATTTGGTTCTGACTCAGTTTCACTCCCTCTAGACTGTTATTGACTTGTGGTCCACATTCTGTTATTGACGTCTTGTCTTGTTACATTAAAAAGATACTTTGGGCATCCTTAAACACTGCTGAATGTAAAGCAGTTGAGAGGAACGTGACCCTGGCTGCTTGAGCACTGCTGCTGTGATTGGGGGGTGTGAGGAGCGGCTCTGATTTTACACAGCACTGCCAGTGTTATTCCTTAGCAGCAGCCCTGTGCTACTGAGCAAGCCACCCACTGCACTGCTTCTCTGTCTGACAGATGTGCCGTCCAGCCCTCACGGCCCAGCTTTCACTCTGCGCAGCCCAGGCATGAACAGCATCTCTGCACACGGGGTTT
Source organism: Amia ocellicauda (assembly GCF_036373705.1). Lineage (NCBI taxonomy): Eukaryota > Metazoa > Chordata > Actinopteri > Amiiformes > Amiidae > Amia > Amia ocellicauda. The sequence continues at coordinate 47,554,020 of NC_089850.1, forward strand.
CCCTATGTAAATTGGTTTAAATCTAGGTAACCTGGAATTCACTAACTGCACACACCTGACCTGGTTCTGTGGGGGAAGAAGCCGTCGCTAAGTGTGCGCATACTTTTTTCTTCAGAAATGCAAATGTTTCATAACCAGTTCCTGTGATGTATGAGGAGTAAAAAAAAAAAAAAAAAAAAAAAAAAAACTGATTTATGAGAGTAGGGTTTCAGCAGCAGGGAAGCCTCTGTGATGCCAGGGCTGCTGTGACCCATATTGCAGAGCCCCCCGTCTGTGTTTCACGTCTCTGTTCAGAAAAGTGCTACCAAAGCTTGACAGGAGGTTGGGAGAGGAACAAGAAAACAATCCTGGGCACCTTAGTGGCATAATATGAAAACTGTGATTCATCAAAGAGGGTCCTTGTGGAAAAGGGTTGAGATAACTTCATCAGATTGTATCTACCAATTATGAGCAATTTCTGTCTGAATGTGGACAGGAGGCCTTATTAGCTCAGCTGCAAGGCCCCCCTTGCCTCTCTGCAACAATGCAAATCAGAACCAGATGATGCTATTTTAGGATGTTTAAACCATTCATCAAATATGGTGACTTAACAGCCCTCCTTTAAAACTAAATGTTAAAAATAAAAATACCAGACTATATAGGGATGTGGTGCTGAACCTTTATATTTATACCCCCTCTGAAATAGTCTTGATGTAAGTTTTTATTTATTTAATTGGCCTTTTCTGTAATGCAATTTAGTCCCCATGGGTTTACACAGTTTATTCATAACCGTGTTAAAACCTATAAACATTCTTTGGGATTGGGATTTTTCAAGTTGACACAGGGAGTTTTGTCACCATTCACCCCAAATTTCTCTCCAGTGCACAAGTGAATAGTGAGCAGCTGGAAGGTGCAGCCGCAGACGGAGGCTCTTCCTGCAGATACCAGCTGCTCTGCAGTTGGTGCACAGCCAGGCAGCCTCAAACGAGATCTTTGTGAACAAGTCTTGCGCCTCTCCAAGCAGGAATGTTAAGGTTCAGTTCCACAACTCAGCGTGAAGATGTAGGCCTGTTATCCCTTCTGAAATGCACTTTATAATGTTAAAAAATACGGTAGTCATAAATAATTTGAACCTCTTGACTGATGCATTGTTTATCATTCGAAAAGGGTGTGCTGTGTGATTGGACTATGTCAATTTATACTTTTAAAAATATACCATTGAAATATTGAATCTTTTCATTGAAATAGTGAGTGAGCATTAGTGAGTGAACAGCATGCAGTGTCCTTTCTCTCTCCGTGCATACACCTACACATGAGATATTTTAAAATACATTTCTCATATCACACACACAGCAGTCTTCGGTGCAAGATTAGTTTATTATACATGTTGCTGCTCTTTAGCAAAGAATGATAGTCCTTTTAATTAGTTTATTTCTTGCCAGATTAATAGCGCGGACTTGGTCAAAACATTGACCCATCATACAGTCTTTTGAATGACCGTTCAAGGCAAACTTTTTAGCAACCCGTGCTATGCTGTTTCAATGAATGAGAGAGAGAGAGTACTTCTGCTGAGGGAAGATGGAGGTCATCTGAGGGCATGCTGAGGATTGTGGGAGGTGACTGTCTGTTCAGCTCATTCTGAGTGAATGTGCTACAGCTTCTCTGTCTCCCTTTGGGCACAGTCCAATATTATCCCTGGTTATGCTTGGCATGGGTGAGTTTATATTGTACAACTGGGCTGAATTATTTTAAATCCTCATCAACAGTAGACACTGAATTTAATTTCAGACACAGACTGTTTAAACACATGGCTGTCCTTAGCTTGTGTCAACCTATACTCATGTAAAAAAAAAAAAAAAGGAATTCAATGTCCAAATTCTAAAAATGTATTTGTTGATTGTTTGTCCGTTTTGCCACTTTTATCAAGCAATGCCAACTTAATTTTATTTTTTCTAGATGAATCCATGAGCACTACAACAAATATAACCTTTAACCTCTCATCCCTCTCCTAAGATGCTACGAAAGTCATGATAGATATTTCCCACAGGGACTAAATTACCATTTCCTGAGACAGTGAGACATCCTGCATTGTCTCATCTGTCTGCTGTGTTGTTTGCGCCGTGTTTGGCATTTCATCTTGTATACAAAGCTGTTACATAACTCTTCCAGTAACAAGCACAGTGTTTGTAACTTTTGGTTGAGATGTCCCAATAATTTGACTGCGGACTATTGTTCTACAGAAGTGTAGGCTCCCGATGCAACGTGGAAGTTGAGAATAGTGTAAAACAAAGTCTGATCATTGCCTTGTATACTGTACTCCCTGGAAAAACCTAATCCTAAACCGTGTGCAGGGCTGCCCTATATTTTTAGTTTCATAAGAGAAAAAAATGCTTTATAAAAAAAGAAACTCTCTGTGTGGGCATATGAAGTTTGACTCTGATGACAGCTCTACAAAGAAGATAAAGGAAAAACTGAACATGAATGTAAATAAATCCACAATAACATCGGGGCGGCTGTGTAATGTGTAATGCTTTCTTTTCCAGGCACTAAAATGTGTTGTTCTTTGATGTGTGAATTAAAGGCTGTTATGAAGTTTGGCTCTTGATTTAAGAAAGAAAAAGAACAAAAACTCTGTATACTCTGTCAGTAGCCTGGTTCTGTATAGATTGCATGCCGGGCTTCATCTTCAGAAATGTGTAGAAGACAATCAGATGACACTCAATGTTGGGTTGCACCTGTATCTCTTTTGTTTGGAAATGCTTTAAAAAATTAAGGAGTTCATGAGCTTAAGCAGTATTTTGTCACATAAAATGTATAACAAAAAGACATGTGTGGACCTTTGCTTAACCTGAACTTGTATGGAGAATGAATGTACCCTCATACAGATGCTGCAGAATGACAGTTAAACTTGTTTTTCCCTCCTTTTCTTCTCTTGCTGTTTCAGATCACTCCAGCTCCAGTGGCACGCTGTCCTTCAAGCCCATCAGGTCGCAGGTGACCATCCCCACTGCCCATGTGATGCCCTCCACAGCCGGCTCCAAGCGCAGCCCCCACTCGCCTGTCGCTGACTGGAGTAGCTGCCACACACTGTCCTGGGATGCCAGGAGGACAGAGTCTGCCAATGGACCCCTGGACACACTCGGCGGTCAGGGAAGGTGTGGCCCAGGCGAGAAGGCTTGTGTGACAGGGGAAAACGTGGGTGACAGAAACATGGTGCAGAAATCCCAGCTGTACTACCTGCAGGAGCCCCAGAACCAGCAGAGGGCACTGGCAGGCTGTGAGCGCCGCTATCCGTACGATCTGTGCAGCAAAGCACAAAGCCCAACTGCCTCGCCCCTCAAACCCAGTACCTTAGTCTTGACCTACAGTGCCTTACCTGAGACCAAGCCAGTGGGGCCAGGCCACCCAGCCTCTGAACAGAGATGCCTGCCGCTAGGGCACCAGACTGTGGGGGGATCACCCATCCAGCCTGCTGTGAGGACACAGATGTGGCTCAGTGAGCAGATGCACTCGAACCCTGTGGAGTACAGCAGGCCAGCTCCAGACGGCCTGTGTGACCTGTCAGCCTGGCCACGGGGACAGCAGCTAGAGTGTCTCCGTCAGAATGCTGAGCTGACGCAGGTGAGTGTGTCATGAGCCTAGGCTGCCCCCTAGTGGACATGCTGTGCACGACCTGTACCATTTTATTGTGTGACTTTAGTTCTTGCTTAGGGAGCTTTACTTGTTTTTGAGTCATGGATTCAAGTGGGAATAATAATGTGTGAAGTTCTTGTGAGTCATGATATCTATGAAGCTGATGCTGTGCTCTCTAGATATGCACACATTTAGGATGCTGATCAATATTTATTAGAAGGTAAGATTTAAAGATGTTATGGTAACCCAGCTCACACTGCAAAGCAACTCACAACTGCTCGGGTCGTACGTTAATTTGCATATTCATAAAGTGTCCTAAATTATGCTGTGAAAAGTGACTGGAGCACAGACTGTCAAACCTTCTTAGGTAGTCAAAAGGTTAGGTTAGTCACCTTATTTAAAGTGTATTTTCCAAGTGACCTAAGTCCCTTGAGATAATCCTTAAACCCAGAAGATTGTTCTGGACTGAGTGACCCTTGGCTGGCCTTCAGGCACTGGCTCTGCTTTCTCCAGTCAGAGGACGGGGCTCTGAGTGCATGTTAATTATGAATGGGCTAAGCTGCTTTAAAGGCAAAGGTAAGGGATTAATCTCATCAGTTACTTGAATTAACAAGTTACACATGTGTGATTATAAAAGGGCTCATGACTGTGGAGGAAATGCCACATACATTACAGAGCAGTGTTTCCCCCAGAAATTTCATAGGCAGGGTGGTCAGTTATCAAATTGTTGACGGGGGTTGGATGGAGTGCGAACATTGGCGGATGGATGGGCGGGGGTGAATGGCGATGGTAAATGAGAGTGGGGGGCGAAGCATGTGTGCTTGCATTTTAATTTTTGTTTTGTTCTGTGGTTGTTCAAGGGGGCGGCTTGTGAGTTTAAAGTGTAAAAAGTGTAATTTTTGTTTTACTATTAGCATAGTCCTTCATCTCACTGCACAGAGTTGCCCATCAGGTCCTGCAGGAGTGAGCCAGAGTGTGTACTGACCTGCACACAGCCACAAATCACTTGCTATAGTCTTGAACACATAAAGCATTTCCACAGTGATCAATGGGATGTGAGGAATGCAATGGGCAGAGTTAATGTACACAGTTCGAGGTGCTTTTTAGCCCCCGCCCTGTGAGGCGCCAGGCTGTGGCAGTGATGTAGTCATGTCAAGACATCAGGGGACACAGAGCCCAATTCTGCAGCATCAGAGCGAGGCTCAAAGGGCTGCTCCCCCAGCTGTCTATCATTTTTGCTGCGTTTACTTAAGGAACAAAACATAGGCCTACATCTGTCAGCAACAAAAGAGGCATACAAATTTTCCTGCACAGAGATATATTTGTTCCGTTTGTGTCTGCAAGTGGAGAGAGATGTGTGTAAAACATACATCAGTGGGTCTGTGAATATTAAAGCTGCAGTTGGCGGAGCTGCTGTACTGGCGTTCCCTAAAACATAAAGAGGTGAACTCCACAGCTGTAACACACCTGGATACAACAGGCCACTGCTTGGAAACAGGAGCAGTATGTAGTAAGGGTTGATATAGAAAAGGCATCATAAAGAGTTATCTGACTGGAATTACTAGCTTTGTAGTCTGAAGACAACTCTTAGCTCACTGAACTTATAGAACCTCATTGCATCTGACAATTAGACTAACTTCCTTACTGATATTACGTTTTGCCACCAGAGGGAGACTCTTGCATTGGTTGGGATTGTTCTAGACTTCATTTGAAAGTGCTGATATATACTTACTATAAATCTCTACAAGTCGCCGCTTTGCAGCCCTGTGGCCCGAACTCCATTCTCTTCAGTAATCAGAAATTCAGTCTCTCGCCATTTCAACAGCTCCGTTGAGCTTTAAATTAAACTGTCACTCAGCAGTCAGCACGTCCTCCTGAAGCCAAGACTCTCTTCATGCGAGGGAAAACTACTTAACACGGTTTTAGTGTATGAAATTAATTTCATTTTCACACCTCTAGAAAACCCAGCAGAGCTCAAGTCCACAGCTATGGTTCGAAACGTTTACTTGCGATGAACCTTTGGAACATTAAAGGGTTCTGTGTGTTTCGCCATATTTATGCTAGTTGTGACATCACATGTGACTCAATGATTTTAGAGTGCTAAAACATGCCTCTCAGCTAAAAACGATGTTTAACAAATTCAGAAGTTTGTTTTCAGGGACATTCACAATAACTACATAAACACCTCTCAGAAGTCACTCCCGTGCTTAAGCAGTCGTGCATAACTGTCCGCTTTCAGAAAATGAAGCAAAGCATCTGGTTTACTCTAGAGCAGGGGTGGATAACCCTGGTCCTGGAGAGCCGCAGGGTCTACAGATTTTTGTTCTGTCCAGATCGTTAACTGCTTAATTGAACCAATCATGGAGCTTAATTAAGCAAAATGTCCCTGTGTTCAAGGTATCCAATGATTGGTGATTTAGAGAGACCTTGAAAACCTGGATTGCAGCTCTCCGGGACCAGGGTTAGCCACCCCTGCTCTAGAGGCTACTTAATACCAATGCTGTACGAGCCACTATAAACAGCATTGTTTCTTGGTGGCGAATCCACATTGTTAAATTTAGTGCAGCCCTGTGTATTTCATAGCATTCCAACAATTCAATGTTTAATAAAGCCATGAATATATACAAATAGATCAGAACATCTGGACTTTATATCTTTCAGTTATTGTATTGTATCTGTGTTGTCTGTCTTGTTTAGAAGCTATGCACTAGTGTATGAATCCTTTCTTCCTGTAGATTCTCACAGGATCTCCTCTCCCAGGGGACACCTTACTGAAAGTCAAAGAGGGTCTCCTGCGACAGAAAGAGATGGTGATTGACAGGTAAGTGAGGGGAATAATCTTCATTCATGAAATCAGTTGAATGGACAGTAGAGAGAACCTATCACTCTAGATTGCTTTAGATATAGCAAAGCCGGCAAATATTATACACTCCCTGTTCTGCGGCAATGCGGTCTCCTCACACACAAGGTGAAGCACACAGAACAGTAACAGACATCTGCCATGTAGAGCTTACAGTATCAATATGACAGTAGTGGATGATATGACTTTTAAATTGAGATCATGGTTGTGATTGTAGGTCTGAGAAAGGGACCTGAACTGTTTGAGTGAAACCGAAAACATTCTAACATTTCAATTTTGGACTGCAGTGCTTTTACAATCTGATCAAATCTAAGCAAATTGTTGTTTTAATATTTAAAAATACTTTAGGGACAGTGATGCATTAATACATTTTCTTCAACACTGAATATATTGAGAAATAGCTCTTGAATATTACATAAATATTCAAATGCCCTTGAAAACCAGTCAAAGATTCAAACCTAAAATTTAATTTTGACTGATCGGATGTTTATTTCAGCTCTAACACATTTACAGCCTGTCATTTAAATAAAATATTTTTTTTTTAATATAAGAACTGTAGCAAAATTATTTTATACTGGCAAATAAACAACAATGCCTCAACCTACAACCAAATACACTACATCTGCATCCACACAGATTTCAGCTCAATCACATCTCTATAATTATTCATCAAGCTTGCTGCTTATTTGCTTGAAGTTGCTCTTCATTTGGGATGTTATCCATTTAAACTTCTAGACTTCCTCTAGTTGGGTCCCTTAATCCAGTCATCCCTGTACAGAGATATTGCTCAATGTCCACTGGGCGTGTTGCATTAAGAAGTGATATTGTGTTTGTCTGTGTCTGGTGGTCTTTCACACCGTTTCAGTGCTGTGGGGCTTGTGCTGTGTTGCAGGCAGAAGCAGCAGATCATTTATTTGCATGAGAAGATCAGAGAAAATGAGCTGAGGGTCCAACAAGTCATCCAGAGTCAGCGTGGGGGCTGTGACGACCCCTACCGCCTGAAATTGAAGGTAAACACCTAATTCAGTCTATTAGCACACCCAGGGCAAGGTCAGCAGGCCCAGAGTAGAACTAGTCTTGGACTGCCCAGTGCTATTTTAGGTCGAGTATTCCAAGGCTAGGGCTAATAAAAGAGGGATAGAAAGAGGCTTTATACACAAATGCACCGTGAGTTTCTGCTAATTGTATCACTTCAAACAGACGGATTCTGTAGTCTTTTCCATTTGAATTGCCATTTTATGCATTTTTACTCAAGGCATTCCTCATCATGTGTTTCTTCAAACACAAATTCAAGAAGTAATATCACGGTACGTTCCACAGTGTAGATTATATACAAATACAGCGTGACCCAGTCAAGTGTGCATGCATCTGTATTTTGAGCACATATCTTACTACAGTCTCAGTTTCAGATTAAAAGCAGTCCATTAGTAGTTACTATATCTTCAAATTCTGTTTTTGCTTCACTCTATCCATACATTATATTGTGTGTGTTTGTGTGTAAAAGCACAAAGGAACTCTTTATTTATTTATTTTACCGCCACCTGCTGTGTTGCTGAAGGTGACATCATGACTTGGATAAACTACACAGATTAATGTATATTACATTTTTCTGCATTTTTTCTAAATGTCAGACTTTGTGTAACTGTGTCAGCTGTGCTTCTTGTTTGCTGCTGAGCAATCTAATTCTCAACATTCAAGAGGTTATTTATGTATTTATTTAACCAGGAATCGCAGTACGAGAAGTCACCCTTGCAGGCACAGTTTTCGGAGAGATCAGATGCTCTCTGCTGTGAAGATGGAGAGCTGCAACGCAAGCCTGCTGCAGCTGAGCTGCAGGTCATACATCTCAATGAGTTCCTGAAGCAAAACACACAGAAGTACACAGAGGAGATAAAAAAACTGGAGGAGAAGGTATGCATTTATTTTCTGCTTATCGATTCCTCTGTTTTTCCTCTGCTCACACGGTCCAGCAGTGATTAAAAAACTTAATTACCCAGACATTGTTGTAAACTGATGGTCTGGAAGGAGATGCTGGATTTTGACTGCACAGGGGAACAGTTATAAGTCCTGATGTCTGTCTGATCCACTTTCACCTCATAATTTAGAGGTGTAAGCAGGCTTGTAACTAATTATTTATTATGTATTTTGTTAAACCCTCATTCAGTGTTGTTAAGTGTTGTAATGATAAGGGTGATGTCAAATGCTTAATCAAGGTTAGAAGACAGGTTGTGGTTTTATTTTATGGGGTGTTTGAAATACACTGTGTGCTATTCCTGGAGCTTTAGAGTTCAAACATCGATGAAGGATCCAGGAACTAAAACCGTTAGCCAAGTTTCATCGGCAATGAACCAACAGAGTTTGTTCAAACTGGAATGTATTGCTGTAAATTCAGAAAATGTTTGCTCTCTCTCATACTGAGTACAACTGTATTTTTCCTTTTCAGACAGAAATTTTGATTGCACAGAACTGCTGCACGGTGACAGTGTCTCTCTAGTATCAGGGTGCAGCAACTGAAGTGAATTTTGGCCTTTATAAAAATAAATAAGAGCTTATTCATGCACATAAATATGCCCCAAACCTGTATGTTCCATCCTAAAAATTTAAATGCATTTTCTTGTATATCAAAGTAGAAATATTGTCTAAAGTGTCCTCTGTGAATGTCTTGGCCGTGCAGCTGAATTGATTCACTCTTGCTGTTTTATAGCTGAAAACAAGAGACAAGTACATCAGCAGCTTAAAGAAAAAATGTCAACGAGAAAGCGAGCAAAACCAGGAAAAGCAGCAGCGTATCGAGACACTGGAGAAATACCTCGCTGACCTGCCCTCCCTGGAGGATGTGCAGAGTCAGGAACAGGAGGTACGGCCGCTCGCCTTCTCTCAGTTTACCTGTGGGATGGTGCTGGGAAGGGAGTAACCTAACCAAGAGATAAAGATGATAAGATCCCACTTGAAAAAAGTAGAACTAGTAAGAATATGCAAGAGTGAAAGACACCATTAGTTACCAGTGACACAGGGGCCACCTGAACTGCACCCTGTACCCAAGTGCTAATCTGGTAGTTAGAGTTTATAGAGATAGAAATTGGAATTATAGACCTATATAAAGCCATTAACACTTAAATTAAATTAAACAAATATAGAAGTACTAATTTTCAATAGAATGTATTATAGAAGAAAAGAAAGGTTGAAGCAGTTGTATTGTTTAGTCAAAAGCATATAAATACATAGTTAAATCATAAACAATTGTCAATAGCTGAATATTGTTGTTTTTTAGCAAACATTAATTAACACAATAAGCTAATTTAAATGTTAAATGTTTGTGTGGAGAAAGGGAGCAAAAAAGGAGGCCTGCTGTATTTAAAGTGCATACATCTTCCTTTTCTTCACACACACACAAACACACCCTGTCTTCCATGAGTTCAGTTATTGAGTAGTGAAATCTGCTGTCTGCCTCTCTGTTGCCGATACTTGAGTTGTGAAAAAGGGCTTGTGTTGTGTGTCTCAGCTGGCCATTGTTCAGGAAAGGGCCAGAGGGCTGCAGGAGCGAGTCGGTGAGCTGGAGAAGAGCCTGGGCCAGAGCCGAGTCCTAGTCCAGGAGAAGGAGACCCTGATTGAGTCCCAGAGGAAGAAGGAGAAGGAGCTGGTTGGCTCTGTACAGAGGTAGTGTGGGTTTAATTGTTTTGCAGGTCATAGCAAAACACACGTACACACCTCAGATATATATATATATCACACACCTGATAGGAATGCATGTGTGTCTGTTTCATTTGATGTTTCAGTGCGTTTCTACATAATAAATATAATGTGTCAAGGCAGCTCATCTTAAAAATACTTAAAAAGACTTAAAAAGAGAGCATCTGTCCATGGGGGTAGTTAAGTCAGAATGTGTTGCCAGTTGAGATGCTCCCATATCTGTTCTGAAGGCTTCATGTCTGGGGTATCAGCACTCATTACAAAGCCTCCCTGCCCTTTTTGTCACTGCTGGCGTCTTCTCTCCTCTGACGTTGCTCCGTTGCCTCTGCTCCTTTGCGTAGCTTGCAGCAGAAAGTGGAGCAGTGCCTTGAGGATGGCGTCAGGCTGTCCATGCTGGACATGAAACGGCTGGAATGCGACAACACGCGTCTCCAGGAGCAGCACAGCCAGAGCACCAAGGTATCCCACCCCCTCCTGTAGGAGCGCCGGGGCTGCCTGAGCACGAGCGGAAGCTGTGACAGAGATCAGAGCACACAAACCAGTCCTCAGATATAGAGCTGATCTACAGTAGTTTAAATGTCAGTCCCAGCTAAGATCTGTTGTTATTTGTTTGATCATCTTTAAAGGCTGAATATGTATAGTTTTTAAAATGCATTTCAGATAGCTAAGAGTCAGTGCTCATGTTTTCAGGTTTGTTTTAATGTTTGTGTTCTTGTTTTGCCAGATCATAGACAATCAAAAGAAGCAACTAGAACAACTTACTTTGGAATTGACTGTAAGTGTTTTTTGTGTTGTTGTTGTTGTTGTTGTTGTTGTTGTTTTTTTAACTGCTCTGTGTTTGTGCTATAAATGTTATCAAATTCCAGTGCTGTCCTTTATTCTGCTTGTGTGTGTGTATTCTCCAGGCAACAGAGAAGAAGCTGTTGATGGAAAAAACAATTTCACAGGACCTAAGGAAGCAGCTGCTAGAAAAAGAGGCCGACCTGCAGAAACTCTCTCTCACACCTGAGGAGGTAAACTTACTGTTCTCCCTGGCTTTCATTACCTTCATACGCATTGTTAGCATTCATGCCAGATAGGAGTGCTGTACACAGTTGTACACACAGCTGCCAAGGTGTATTCAAGATGTTTCTATGGGGTCTATATAATGGGTATCATTAGGCCTGCAGCGCATTCCTTGGCTAACGCAGATTGAAAAACAAGATGTATCCCTGTCCTGCCTCCATAGTTCAAACCAAAACCCCTTTACACCAGTATAGAAAACAGCCGAAATAGGCCCCGTTCATAGCACAGTCTATAAAAAAAGATCACTGGCAAAGTCAATCACAGTAGACTTGTGTTACTGGAGGCTGGGGTTGGCCGTTATGAAAACAGGTGAAAGATGTGATGCCTTTCATGAGGTTACCTGCTGACTAACCTTTCTGCTCCCCCCGCAGAAGCAGAGTCAGGCAGGGGAGGCGAGTGGTCTGGGAGGAGAAGAGCCACCCCGTGCCGTGGGCCAGCTGCTGAGGGAGATGGCACTGTGTCTGATGGACCTCAGGGCCCTGTGTAGCATCCTGACCCAGAGAGCCCAGGGCAAGGAGCCCAACCTCGGCCTGCTGCTGGGAATCAAGTGTAAGTTCTGTTCTCTCGCACCGTTGCGCCATTAAGATAGGGCAGTGGGGCCCAGTGGAGGATTTAAGATTTAAGACTCGAGACTTGAGACAAATACACTACTGTTTTAGAACCTCAATTTTTCCAGTTTTGATTGAAATGTATGCAGTTTAATGTCTCAATGTACTTTGAAATTAAAGCACAGAACAATTAAACAATTGGAGATAAAAAATAAACCATGGAATCGTTTTGTTTAACAAAATTTAACCCCTTAAGCTGACAAACCCCTCTGCACCAAATCCGTGTGCTTCTCTTTAATCCATGTGTGCTCTTCACTGTTGTGTTTTTGCCAGGTGTTTGCTATCCCCCACCCCCCCCATTTACGCCATTTGTATATTATGGGAGGATACTTGGTCTGAGTAGGAATACAAAATCTCAGAAAATATTGACAATTATGACATATTCTGGAACCAGACAGTCTACTGATCAAAACAAGACCATCCACATTTTGGTAGAAGCAACACACACCTGTAAAGAGCTCAAAATGTTAAGGTGGAAGACTGTTTACTATGTACTAATACACAACGATTTTACATAATTGGATCTGAACTTCTCTGTGTTTGATGGAACATCAATACAATATCAATATACTGGATTCATTGTTAGGTTGTTCTGAACAAAACAAGCCTATTTGCAAAGAAATCCGATCGAAACCGAGTGATCTGTGATTGTCTGAATGAGACGATGTGCGCATTGTAGGAATACAGTGTAACTTCTATGCACAGGAGCTGTGTGTAACACTGACAAATAATGCTTAAGCAGGTGTAGTAACAGTATATAACTCTGAAATATACATTATTTTTCAGTTTTTCGTAACCTAAACTTTTTTTTGTAACCTCACAGTTTACCACTTACCTTTGTACCATTTCAGGTTATTCACTGGACTTGAACTGCTTAAATTTCAATAAACACTGGGGAAAAAAAACATGAGCAAATTATACACAATCTGCAGGCAGTTATTAGTTTAAAAGATAAATTCATATTTTGAATGACTGTAAGTCCAGTATGTAAACAGATCACAGCCCCTTACTGTTTCTGCCTTTGGGCTGTCTTTCTGAGTATGTTTCACACTTTCCTTCTTGGTTTCTGTTTCACAGCAATGAACTGTTCAGCTGAAGAGAATGAAAACCTCCAGGTTGAAGACAGTCTCGGCACAAAGCTCTCTGAGGTGTGTCAGTTACGGAAGGACATTGATGAATTGAGGAATATAATATCAGACAGCTATGCTCAGGACATGGGAGACAACTGCATTACTCAATGACAATCTGTTGCCCCTCCGCAATAATGAACTGTGATATTTAATGCTGCTTTGTCACGCTCCCTTGCAGTTCCATTACAGACCCATATTGGAAGATGGCCACTTGCAAATGAACTGGAAGGGAAATAGCTTTGAATTGTTTGTGCCGACGCTTAAAAAAAGAAAAAAAATTAACAGACAGAACAAGTAGGAAGTGACTAACAAGCATTTGTGTTTGCCAGGGATTTTCAAACTACTGAATGTAGGACCAAGCTGTGAATAGAGTTTACATACGAGTCCTTTGGATCTGAATAGCAGTATTAATGTTATGATTATTTTTAACAGATTATTGTTGGGTTGTATGTCGTTTTCATATGTGCTACATATTTTTTGTCTTGCTTTCTCCTCTGCTGAATTATTTTGGCTGTTTAAATATGTAAAGGTCCTCTTCCTGGGTATACAGTTACAGGTAGCTAACAGGAACTGTGGCTTTGGTCAGTGGCCCTAGGTGACTCTAGGGTCTCCTTTCAGTATTGTGAAGGTAAGCCTGTGAAATGACTTCCAGTGCTGCTCCTCTAAGTGCCTAGAAATATGTGTCCTCAAAATCCTGCAGTCAAGACCTTCCTACCCAAAGAGCTGAGCTGTCTGTCTGGGCCCAGGCTGACAGTTTTCCACTGTGAGTGTCCGAGCCGCCGGTCGGCAGGACCCTGCGTTGCACTCTGTCAGGTCTTGGCCTCTCCCCAGTTCATTCAGTGCAGGAGTTATGTGGGAGGGTGTTTCAGAACGCTTCATCTGGCCACAGAGACAAGTTACATGTTTGTGTTACAAAGGGAGAATATAGTGGGAAGGTTTATGTGAGGCTGAAAAGTCTTCTGTACCAAAACCCTGCTTAGAAGAGCCAATGATAAGGGTGTGCAAAATCACAGACACTCTATACAGCATGAACAGTGCAGACATGCAGGGGAAATGAAAATAGAGCCTGTTCAGTCCAACAGAACAAGCCAATTTCAGGAATTTACTCTCCAAGTATGACTAAAAACATCTCTTTCCCTGAAACTGCTAAGTAATCGTGTTATTAACACTGAATGTATTAGTGCCGGAGTTGCAGAACTCATGGCAGAACATTTCTTATAAGTGTGTGTAATATTTCTACCTCATCTTTCTTAGTAACGTTACTTAAAACAACATCTGCAAGATCCGTTATTTATTTGCCCTCTTGTTTCGGTCTTCTCTAACCAAATCACTCGGAGTACACGAGACCACAGGTCTTTTTATGGACCCTCACACTGCCAACACACCTGTTCAGTCATCTCTGGGGGTATGCAGAAATGGAATCAGACTTGGTGAAATTGGTGACCAAAAAATTGTATTTCATTTCCAGTCTGCACTCCATTTAACTGAGCGAATGACAAGAGGAGAGCAGACATTACACAACACTGGAGTCTCAACTGCTGTTCTGGCTTTAGTGTTGCACCGTATTGAAGTTGAAGGGTATTCTGTAGGCATTAACAATTCAGTTCATACAGTGTAGCTTTGTAATGCCGAGAACTGTTTTGCTTTTACTTAAAGCCTAATGTGATGATATAACGAGTAAAGTACAAAGACTGTAACAGATCCATACAGTGTATATATTTTGTTAGTTTAAAGAAATGTATTGACCTTTTAGGGACATTTGTAGGGTATTTTCCCCCCAAATGTTATTTATTTTGTTTTTGTAATATGTACTCTTGACTTTTATTTAACATTTTATATCATACTTTGTCATTTATTTATGTCTTACAAAATGATGTACAGTGGTCCTGTCATTTTGACAGAATGCTTGCTTAATATAAGAGACGTACAGGATTAGCAAGCCCTATATTATTGCCAGTGAATTAGACCGACTTGTTCTTCATTTAAAAGCCTGATGATGTTGAAACCAAAGAAACGATATAAAAAAGAGCACAATCTACTGATCGATTATGAAGTCAGCTGCTTGTGACGTTAAGTATTGGACCATTGTAGTTTCACTTTAAATGCATCAATTGTATGAAGGCCAGAATGTTCCCTTATTATGAAGGGATAGTTTAACTTAGAATTACCAGTATTTAATTCTTCGGCTTCGGATCAGAATCACTGACGTTGCTTGATCGACATCTTTGTGCTTCAGGGTCTAAAATAGGTTAATCTCATTTCCCGTTTATTGAGGTCCAACACTGTTCCAACAGCGAAGTCTTAAGTCTGTGTTGGCCGTCTCAGCAGTCTAATATGCTAGAAAAAGCATATGTTTAATTATTTATATGAAGAAGATGCATGACAAGCCCTACACAATGTTTATGAGACGTACGATACAGTGAGGAACAACATTCACATTGTGTATTCACTTTTTATTACAGGAGCACACTGTAAATAATTTGCTCTTCTAAAACATTTCTACTAGCGATAGTTTTAGCAACTCATCCTCACATCTTGTGTGAATCTCAGAGACATTAGGACAAAACAGATGTCTTCAATTCTTAACAGTCTAACACATAAACAATTATATAAATTAAAAGAAAGATAAATTCAGACCGATGGAAAGACAGATAAAGTGCTCCGTTTACAGGTACATTAATTTAAGAGGTAGTTTTATAGTCTGTCCTGCAGTGGGGAGGGCAAGTAGTAAATCTTGTGCAAGGGATTCTCCCCAATATCCAGTTGAAACCTTACGTTTGTAAAGGAGTCACTGGACAACAGTTGGGAGATTCACAGCCGGAGACATTTCTCTGCAGTGTGATCTTGGCCATTTAGGGACATTGTTGGGTCATCTGCCAATAATGATTAGTAGAAAGCAGTGTGCTCTGAGAAAACAACTACAGAAGAAGGGGTGTGGTAGAAGAAGCACAACACATCAGTTGGCTTCTGCATTTGTAAGGGTCTCTAGTCTGTGATTAAATGATATTGAAGGAAAACATTTCACTGTAATAATTAACTGAAACAATCTATGCAATTCCAATATTTAAATTTGAATACATGTAAATATAGTACATGTATATATAAAAAATAAGCATTAGCTAGTTGCATGATCCAGAGGAGTGATCGTTTCAGGGGAAGCGGCTGAATTCACTGAGGGACTGTGTGTAGAGCTCTGTATGTGCACCTCAGTGCTGTACAAATTCACCAGGAAGACGGCAAACCATTTAATATCTTTTTGTTAACTGACTCGCATGTTGTCATCAAACGCCATGTTGCTAATCCATAGTAGCAGGCAGTGCATCATCAGCTCATTAGATAACCCAAATCTGAGGCTCGACCTAACACATCACGAATGCCTTGCAACTGTATTGTGAATGTCTGGCTACCAGGAAGCACACATCATGACTGTTTGGGGTGTTTGTAAGTTCTGAATAGAAGTACTGTACTCGGACACAAAAGGGAAATGTGCGTCAGGAGCCAGTCACTGCAAGATATTACAAATGGAGGCCGCTGGATGGCTTCGATCATTGTGTCCATTTTCTACTGTTTAAGCTTTTAGTTTTGCAGATAGATTTTATGAATGCCAAAGTTATATTTATATAATAAGAAATCTTCTACAAATATTAACTAGTATTTTTCCATTGGAACGTGCTTTTGCTCTTATTTGTACAGATGTGAAATAAAATATATTTTTTATGTAATATAACTTGCTGTTGGAATGTTTTGTTTCGTTTTCACTTAATTAGCCACTGGATATGCAAATCAGTGCATCTAAATTACAAAGGCAGAGGCACATAAGCAACAAGGTAACTGATTCTAACTAACTGATATTAAGTTGAACAAAGTCAGTCAAATGTATTTATGTGTTTATGTATGTCTGTGTGTAAATATATACAGACAGATGACAAGGGAAAAACCTGAATAAATGAGTGGAGCAACATAACGAATGCAGATGCCTCCAATCAGGTGTACTGCATGATACAATTAAGCAATTCACATCCTATCATGCTCTGTGGCATGTATACAAATGCTGAGCAGGACCAGCTGACCTCGATTTTGGATCAAGATGGCAAAAGGAAAGGACCTAAGTGACTTTGAAAGAGGGGTCATTATTGGGGCACCATAGGCACTGGTTTACAGAGATGTGGAAAAAAATGATATGGTCAGAGGAGTCATCCTTCACCATATTCTCGACTAGTGGGTGAGTGCATGTGTGGCGACACCAAGAGATCGGTACAGGCCTGACTGCTTGACCCTGCGTGAGGGGGTCCGGAGGCTGTTATGCTGTGGGGGGCATTTTCCTGGCATGGTTTGGGTCCACCTGTCCCCTTGGAGGGAGGGGTCACTGCAAACCATTACAAAGTTATTCTGAGTGATCACTTTATCCTATGGTGAAACATTTCTATCCTGACGGGAGTGGTCTCTTCCAGGATGACAATGCCCCCATCCACAGGGCACAAGGGGTCACTGAATGGTGAGATGAGAATGAAAGTGATGTGAATCATATGCTATGGCCTTCGCAGTCACCAGATCTCAACCCAGTTGAACACCTATGGGAGATTTTGGTGTTAGACAGTGCTCTCCACTACTATCATCAAAACACCAAATGAGGGAATATCTTTTGGAAGAATGGTGTTCATCCCTCCAGTAGAGTTCAGAGACTCGTAGAATCTGTGCCAAGGTGCAAGGCTCATAGATTAGGGCCATAGTGTGAAATATGGGTAATACCCATAGGCTACTCTTTTTGAGCAATGCACTGGGTTTTTAATGACCACAGAGGAATCAGGACTTCAGTTTTACACCTCATCCGACAGTACCTATTCACAGCATAATGTCCCCATCCCTGTCCTGGGGCATTGGGATCCACACACGCTGTAGGTGCCCCCTACTGGTCTCACCAACACCTCATCCAGCAGCAACCATACATTTCCCAGGAGGTCTAGTGGAAGGATTATTTGAAAATAATCAGAAGGCCAGAAAGCATGCAGTGCCTGTAGAGGAATGGAGGCTGTGCTGTAGGCTGCAAACACAGCCCACAGCTGGCTGTCGGCTACAATCCAAATACCTTTCATTCAACTTTCATTCAATCCACTTGACTTCACACAACTGTGTTTTTGGGATATGAGATCATTGCCCTGGAAGTTGCTGCTTACAATTGGCTGTATAAGGCAGACACAATGGAATGAGCTATTAAATATGACAGAACTGCTCATTTTCTATGTCAAGGTACCTCTTTCCTCTTCATTGAGACACCTTACCTTTACAGCTGTCAATGGATTACAATATCTGTCAATCTCTCAGTACCATCAGACCAGGACACAAGGTACAGTACCTCAAAAGCAGTGAAGGCTTCAGTCCAGATCTTCAAAGTCCTTTCCACTAGTGGTGGGAATTATGGTTCTGGGTGACTCAAATTATTTCACTCTATAGCCTACACTATACACTATAAACATTAGTTCACAGATTAGTTGCCTCCAGAGCAGGCAAGGCTACTCCCACAGTTAATCTGGTCTACTCTTGTTAGCATAACATTTTGATAATATTCTCTTATCAGCTTTTACATTCTAGGACGTGAGACCTTATATATTGTTTACTGTATATCTCATATACACATGTGTCAATTGGAATGTGTAAAATGCATTATGCCTTGAACTGCACTGTATTACTGCACTTTGTATTGCTCTTGTATTTTGTAAATTGCCCTGGAGAAGGGCATCTGCTAAGAAATACATAATAATAATAATAATAATAATAATCACTTTCATATAATTACTGACTACTTACTGATACAATAATGCTATGAATGTTTATTTACCTGGTCAATCCGTTGCATTTCAAACGTAAAACAGAGCCTAGGCTGTTAGGCCGCGAACTGCACACACGGTCTCCAAATAATAGCGACAGTTAGGACTGTGCATGTCCAACCAACATCTCCACCTCGTGACTTTGGTTTATATTTTTCTGCTGTGTGATATATGCACTTGGGTATATACTTTTCTGCTGTGTGATATATGCACTTGGGTATATACTTTTCTGCTGTGTGATATATGCACTTTGGTATATATTTTTCTGCCGTGTGATATATGCACTTTGGTATATACACTCACCTAAAGGATTATTAGGAACACCTGTTCAATTTCTCATTAATGCAATTATCTAACCAACCAATCACATGGCAGTTGCTTCAATGCATTTAGGGGTGTGGTCCTGGTCAAGACAATCTCCTGAACTCCAAACTGAATGTCTGAATGGGAAAGAAAGGTGATTTAAGCAATTTTGAGCGTGGCATGGTTGTTGGTGCCAGACGGGCCGGTCTGAGTATTTCACAATCTGCTCAGTTACTGGGATTTTCACACACAACCATTTCTAGGGTTTACAAAGAATGGTGTGAAAAGGGAAAAACATCCAGTATGCGGCAGTCCTGTGGGCGAAAATGCCTTGTTGATGCTAGAGGTCAGAGGAGAATGGGCCGACTGATTCAAGCTGATAGAAGAGCAACTTTGACTGAAATAAGCACTCGTTACAACCGAGGTATGCAGCAAAGCATTTGTGAAGCCACAACACGTACAACCTTGAGGCGGATGGGCTACAACAGCAGAAGACCCCACCGGGTACCACTCATCGCCACTACAAATAGGAAAAAGAGGCTACAATTTGCACAAGCTCACCAAAATTGGACAGTTGAAGACTGGAAAAATGTTGCCTGGTCTGATGAGTCTCGATTTCTGTTGAGACATTCAGATGGTAGAGTCAGAATTTGGCGTAAACAGAATGAGAACATGGATCCATCATGCCTTGTTACCACTGTGCAGGCTGGTGGTGTTGGTGTAATGGTGTGGGGGATGTTTTCTTGGCACACTTTAGGCCCCTTAGTGCCAATTGGGCATCGTTTAAATGCCACGGCCTACCTGAGCATTGTTTCTAACCATGTCCATCCCTTTATGACCACCATGTACCCATCCTCTGATGGCTACTTCCAGCAGGATAATGCACCATGTCACAAAGGTCCAATCATTTCAAATTGGTTTCTTGAACATGACAATGAGTTCACTGTACTAAACTGGCCCCCACAGTCACCAGATCTCAACCCAATAGAGCATCTTTGGGATGTGGTGGAACGGGAGCTTCGTGCCCTGGATGTGCATCCCACAAATCTCCATCAACTCCAAGATGCTATCCTATCAATATGGGCCAACATTTCTAAAGAATGCTTTCAGCACCTTGTTGAATCAATGCCACGTAGAATTAAGGCAGTTCTGAAGGCAAAAGGGGGTCAAACACAGTATTAGTATGGTGTTCCTAATAATCCTTTAGGTTAATGTATTTTTCTGCTGTGTGATATATGCACTTTGTATGAATAAAACACCCGATATTTACATTGGACATGATTAGTGCATATAAAAACGCGTACAATATTGTATACTTCCTATACACGTGTGTAAATTGTAAATGTAAATTGCATCCACAGTGCCGGTCTGTTCTGCTCTCCGGATCCACGGGCTCTGCAGCGTCTCCTCCCCAGGGCCACAGCGCTCTGGCCGGCAGTGTTTTCTGTGTGAATGGGGACAACAGGAAAAAAGCAATTTTACGGCATTTCATTACAGTATATGACAAAATCACAAACTGTCGTGTGCTAAAATTACTTATAACTTCAAAACAACAATTAAAAAATATTTTTCAAACAAATGATTTGTACGTTTGTTTGTTTGTTAAATTAACTGCAATTAACTTTGCAGAAACAAAACGCGATTATATGCATTTTAACACTAACAAGGTAATACAGTAGTGCAAATATGGGAAGGTAAAACTATAAAGAAACTGTAAAAACAACTAACCTAGGTTTGCGAGTATTAAACACTTCGTTGTTCACAGCTCCACTTGGCATGTTTGTGGCGGTGGTCTCCGCCTGGAGCCGTGCGCCCCGCCGCGCCCATACACGGACTGCTGCACAGCTGCCTCCCGCCTGGCCTGGCTGGTCGTCCTCTTCGCCGTCGGCATGTGGATTAATACGCTTTTCTGGGTGATTATTATCTTTACTATCGTCAATCCCTGTTCTACTCTGAAATGTTATGCATTTGTTTCCAACAAATGAGCTACAGATCTCCCCCAGCTCATCCTGCGCCGATTGAGATATATCCACCGCGGCCCACCAACCTCAATACAGTAACTCTCCATCCGTGCTTTTTGGTCTAATCAACAACAATGACCGCTTATCAAGGCAGAGATGTACTCCGGTTTTAATGACTGTGTTAAACTTGCACTTTTTAATGTTCGGTCACTTACTAACAAAGCCCTCATATCAATGAGTTTATTATTGACAAGAAGTTGGATATCATGTGCCTCACTGAGACCTGGCAGCAGCCAAACAACTTTCATGATCTCAATCCATCAGTCCCGCCTGGTTACTCATATATTGGTCAACCTCACTGTACTGGGCGAGGGGGCGGTGTTGATGTACTGTACCTAGATAATGTTAATGTTAAATCAGTTTACCTCAGCACTCTTCTTTTGAACATCTGGCTGTTAAACTCCCGGGTTACAACCACTGATCATTTTAACAATCTATAGACCGCCTAAGCCATCTGATTTTTTTTTAATTGAGCTGTCTTCATTATTGACTTCTGTCTGTACCATGTCCCCCAATGTACTCCTTGTAGGTGATTTTAACATTCATATCGATGAAACTGAAAAATGTATAGTCTTGACAAAACTCAAAATGTTACTTTTCCCACTCATAACAAAGGTCACATTTTAGATTTAGTCTGCTCTACCGGCATTCTTCCTTGTAACATAACCAACACAGAACTCCCTATCTCTAATCACAAAGTTGTCATATTCGAAGTCTCTGTCCCCCTTCTTAAACATATTGTCCAATGCACCATTTCCTTTAGAAACATAAAAACATCAACCCCACTGATCTCATCAATCTGATTCAGACTTACCCCAGTCCTGACTCCAAGTCTATTCATAATCTCATTGTGCACAACGACTGCCTTTCCTCTTCCCTGAATACCCGCACTCCCTTTAAAACCCGCTCTGTCTCTTTCGCTCACACTGCTCCCTGGTATGCCCCACAATTACGCCAGTTAAAAACTAGTGGACAGCATCTAGAACGCCTGTGCAAGAGGACTGGCCTGGTAATTCACTCCCAAGCATACACAGATCACCTGTTGATTTACAAGAATGCTCTCTCTCCTGCCAGAACATTATATTTCTCTAGCATCATCAATTCTGGTCAAAATTACTCAAAAGTCTTCTTCACTTCAGCCTCCTGATAACCTCCTTTCTGACCCCTCCCCTGAACAATGTAACAAGTTCCTCAACTTTTTCCACACACAAATCCATGACATCCACCAATATCTATCAAAATTGCCTTGTACTGCTGGTGATAATGTGTCTTGGATGAATACACCACAAAGCTCAGCCTACACTACCTGTCTCTGATTTCACTCTAGTCACTGAGCACTTCATCACTGAACTTATCTGTAGATCCAAATCATCTACTTGCCTACTTGACCCCATGCCCACTAGCCTTGTTAAAACCTGTCTGCCTGCAATTGCTCCTCTGCTTACTGGCATAATTAATTCCTCCCTCACTACTGGCATTGTACCTTCCACACTTAAGGTTGCTGCTGTTACTCCCATCGTTTAATTCTTACCTCACTGACCGTCAACAGTTTGTGCAAGTTAAAAAACACAGATCAGGGTGTGCAGCTGCTTCACAGGGTGTTCCCCAGGGGTCAATGTTGGGACCACTTCTTTACATAATGTACTTTCTACTGCTGGGCAAGATTATGCATTATCACAAAGTACATTTTCACTGCTATGCTGATGATACGCAGCTTTACATCTCCACCAAACCCACCATTCCCCTCCCTCCCACTTCCCTTATTAACTTATTAATGTATCCAAGACATTAGGAGCTGGATGAGCACGAACCTCCTCAAACCTCAACCTCCCCTTTGTGTCATTTTGGACAGTATGCTCTCATTTGAACCCCATATAAAAGCCATTACCCGGACATATTTTTTCCACCTCCACAACATCTCCAGGCTTCGTCCTTCATTGTCACACTCCAGCACTGAAACCCTTATCCATGCCTTGGTCACTTCCCGATTGGACTAGTGCAATTCACTCCTTACTGGTATCCCTATTAAACTCACCAATAGACTACAACTGGTCCAGAACTCACCTGCACTAGATCATCTGAACATATCACACCAGTCCTTATCCATTTACACTGTCTCCCTGTGCACTACCGTATCATCTTTAAGTCGCTCCTCCTTACTTACAAAGCCCTTCATAACCTGGCACCTACCTATCTGTCAGACCTTCTCCTAGCCTGTGCCCCTTCCCGCTCCCTGCGTTCCTGTTCTGCTGGTCTCCTTATCACCCCCCATTCCGTCTCTCTACCATGGGTGGCCGGGCCTTCAGCTGCTCAGCCCCCAGGCTCTGGAACGCACTCCCCTCACAAATAAAACAAGCTGACACTCTCATCTCTTTTAAAAACCTTTTAAAATCTCTTTAAGAAAGCCTACCTTCTACAGCCCTATGGCTACATTTTAGCTGATGTTTCCTTTGTAACTGTCAGTCCCTATGTATTTCTCCATTATAATCTATGTTTATTGTATTCATTGATTTTATATAGGTCAACTTTGTGTAAGATGTCCTTGAGTATCTAGAAAGGCGTCCACCAAATAAATGTATTATTACACAGCAGGTCAGCGGCTCTTGTCTCCAGCAAGAGGCTGAGCTGACGCAGTTAGTGTAGCCTGCCCCGCAGTGGACATGCACAAGCCCCGTACAATTTTACTACTTCACGCTTGTTCCTGCCTAGGGAGCTTTGCTTGTTTTTGTAATATCACATAATGACTTTGTTTAACAAAAAACATTTTTATTTTAGTTAGGTGAAGATGTCACAAAGTGTTCACATAATGTATGCTCTCCTCTCTCCAGTCAGAGGACAGGGCTTTGAGTGCATTTTAATTTTGAAAAAGCTGCTTTAAAGGGAAAGGTAAGGGATTTATCTCATCAGTTACTTGAATTAACAAGTTACACATGTGTGATTATAAAAGGACTCATGACTATTAGAGCAGGAAATACCACATACAATACAGACCACTCATCGTAAAGACTTCATAGTTACCAGTTTCAAGGTGATAGTGTGCTGTTTGGAAACAATGAGACCTTTTTCTTTATATAGCAAGTGATTTGGGCTTGGTGAGGTGAGGAAACATTGTAGCTGAACTAGAAGTGGTCTGCTTGTCACTTGAATGTCTTGTAGGAATCATTTGACTGAAGCACGTAGAAATTGCATCTGCACCTCAGCCCTCCAGCCACAGGAGTGTGGCTGACTAATGTATCCCCTTTATTCACTCACAGAGAAATAAACCTTTTGCAGTGGGAGTCACTGTTCAGATCTGTCTGTTTCTAATGGGTCTTGACACTGAGCAGGAAGTACTGATGTGCACAGGTGCTCAAAGTAATAACCTTCTCTGATAAATAATTGGTTTGCAGTTCAGGCTTCTTAACATTGATCCTGCCTGTATGTGTTGAAACTACACTGGGTTAGGGAGGGTTGCCGTTTGGCACAAAGGGCTGCCCTTCTGGAGGGTTTCTGTAGAGGAAGATAAATAAAACTGCTGGAATATCCAACCCTGAAAATGATTTTCCTTGATAAAATTAGATCAGGAGAGACAATATTCCAACCACTTTGGAAAAACAATCCAGAAAGAAACCGACCATGACAGGAAGCAGAGCGGTGCTCTGGAGTTTAATTTTCATATATTTCACAGATGTCAACATGGATAACAGGATTTATTGGACTATATTTCATAATAAAAAATATAACTTTAGGAAGAATATATATATATATAAAGTGCAGTACAATTGGGAAGTTTAAAGTTTATATATTATTGGTGTTTGATTAACTTTATTGCAACTAAAGGCCTCTCTCTAGCACTAAATTATGAAATCGCGTCCTCTGTCTGAGAGGTCATGACCTTCTCGAAGGTTTCCTAAGTTTGTATAAATGTCTAATTACTCTTGTAAGCACAGATTCTTACCGATCAACAACTTTACTTATTTTACATAGTCATCAAGTCATGAACTTATGACCAAATGTGCTATATTTCTCTATACTCTGCTGAAGTACATTTAATCTATACAGTGGCACCAATAAGCATCTGTATACCAGTAAATAGGAGTTAAGGAGGAGAACTGAAAACCATGACATTTAAAAAAAAATTAACAACAAATTGGAGTAATGAAAAGAGTTTAAATATAGTGTACACAGTAAACATACAATGTCTCCAATCAGTATGTGTATAACTGGGGTACTGTGGATGATAGTTCAAGGTGCTTTTTAGCCCCCGCCCTGTGAGGCGCCAGGCTGTGGCAGTGATGTAGTCATGTCAAGACATCAGGGGACACAGAGCCCAATTCTGCAGCATCAGAGCGAGGCTCAAAGGGCTGCTCCCCCAGCTGTCTATCATTTTTGCTGCGTTTACTTAAATAACAAAACATAGGCCTACATCTGTCAGCAACAAAAGAGGCATACACATTTTCCTGCACAGAGATATATTTGTTCCGTTTGTGTCTGCAAGTGGAGAGAGATGTGTGTAAAACATACATCAGTGGGTCTGTGAATATTAAAGCTGCAGTTGGCGGAGCTGCTGTACTGGCGTTCCCTAAAACATAAAGAGGTGAACTCCACAGCTGTAACACACCTGGATACAACAGGGCACGGCTTGGAAACAGGAGCAGTATGTAGTAAGGGTTGATATAGAAAAGGCATCACAGTACAAATTAAAAACAAAGAAAATGTAAAAAATAAAGCCACACACAAACGATCTGAATCCTTAACAGCTGTAGGGGAAATGGTATTTGAAAAATGGCAAGTTGGCCACGGGGATGAGCCCAGATGATTTAAAATATCCACGTCATCTTACTAATATAAAAAGGTTGGCACATGTAACAGAACTGTGTTTCCTAAACTAAGAATCTTCATCTGATCTCAAGTGTCATCGTCACTGCAACAACTCAGCGATTGTAGATCAGCACATTCATCAACGAACTTAGAAGATGTCATTGCATCTAACAATTATACTAACTTCCTTACTGATATTAAGTTTTGCCACCAGAGGGAGACTCTCGCATTGACTGGGATTGTTCTAGACTTCATTTGAAAGTGCTGCTAAAGCTGACAGTTTTTTCTTCGGTTTAATTTTATTATGATCCTTGTAAGGTTGCTATAAGCTGTGTGCAAACGACTTAACTGGAAAACAAATACAATTTCCTATCTGAATTAAAACAGGTTGATGTATATTTAATTTATCTTGATCAGAAACTTCTTGGGGTATACATTTCTCGATTTTTTGCCAAATCCAGAACCAGTAATTTGTGCTTGATATAAAAGTAATAGTAATAAAAAATCTTATATTGGTGGTTTATTTAGCTTTCAATTTGAAGTATCTTTTTGTGAAAGGGCTTTAAGTTGTCCAGTAAAACCAACCTGCCTGCTTTTATTGCTCCTTTTGGGCTGTCCTAAAATGTAAAGCTGTGTTTTAATTTTAAACAAATGTATGAATCGACTGTCTTCGGCACTACAAACACGTAAAGCGGTATTTTTTCTTTTTCTAGGCTGAAGTGGCAGGCGGGGAGTTTGTGGGGTCTCTGCAGGGTGAGCATGCACAAACCGTGTCCGCCGGGGTCTTGTCACTAAGTCATTTCTGCTCAGCGGCAGGGCTGTCACATGAGCTTCACTAGTATGAGCATCAGTATGAGAACGAGGACAATCAGCAGGAAGTTGAGTAGCAGATTGAGGCCTCTGTTGCTCGCCAAATCCATGGTGAACAGGGTTCTGCTGTCAGTGGCTCTGTGCAGGGCTGCTGTGGGGGTCTCCTCCCAGAGGTGGCAGCCTCAGGCCTGGCACAGTGGATGAGCTTTAAGACCGCTACTCCATCCTGCTGCTTCCTCGGCCTCGGGTTCGCTCTGGCCTCTTCAGCTGCACATCAGAGTGGAAAGAAAGTGTCACCCTGCTCAGCTAGTACAGCCCTGGCATCAGGGGCCTCAGAGGAGCCTAAGTCATCAGCATTGATTACTTATCTCAGGAATGTAAGCAGAAGTTTTGCTAATTAGCTTAAATTGTGTATAAATATTACATTACATATATATAACATTAATATATAGGCCATTTAACAAACAGCAGATGTGTTTCTCAGAGCAGGAATACTTGTGGCCTGTTGTGGTCCTCATCATATTAACAGTTTTCATTGTTTATTTCTATTCATTGTGAAGATGTAAAATAGGATCAGATTAATTGAGTATGTCAGTTATTTTAGAGGCAAAAATGTATAATTGATCTTGCTGTTGGAGTACATTAAAATGGTGGGGGAAAAATAAATAACTATATATTTAATTTCTAGATTCATGCTGTTAATGCCCAAATATGATACATTTGTAATCTCCATCTCTGAGGTTAAATTAGCATATCCGCAGTTTATGCATTGCCATTAATAACCAGTAGTAATCCGTAGTAAACCACAGATTGCATATATGGCTCTGCTGTCTGATAAAATAATGGATACGGTATTTAATAAGGGTAAATAAAAGGACTCTCAGTTTCAGCCTATTTATTAATTGTATTTAGTGGCATGCAATAAATATAGTTCAACTTACCTGTGCTGATGCAAGGGATCCCAGTATGTTTTTTTTTTACCTTACATTATCCTTAATATTTATTTCAAGAGTGAAATGTCATTGCAGTTATAGATACTGAGTTTTCAAGTTTTTAAATTAGTAACTGTTGAGAAGTAGACGATTTTACCATTCATAATGTTTAGTGCGTTATGTCCGATTTTAAGTATTGGGCTTTAATCACTATATAATGCACTTACCTACTGTTAAAAATACTATTATTATGATTATTTATTTATTGGCAGATGCCCTTATCCAGGGCAACTTATAAAATATAAGTGCAATACAAAGTGCAAAAATACAGTTCAGTACAAGGCATCAAACATTACAAATTCAAATTTACATAATACAATGCAATTATATTGTATGTAATCGTGCCCCTATTTGAGTCGATGCTCACTCTGTTTTTGCACTAGAATTTGATCATATGTATAATAAATGAATGGTAAAGGAGACTGGGGTAAAATAGTTATGTAAGGTTTTATTTCAAACTTTAATTTGATCATCCATGTACTACATCACTGAAAAGTATATTTTTTAGAAGTTTAGAACTTAATTTATGGAACTTTCACACATTAAAGAGAGCATATTGAAAATATTTAGCAGCAGAAATGTTCAAACCATAAAAATAATATCAATTGGAAAATGAATGCATAGAAACAAAATTCATAAAATAATATTTTTTTATCCAGTTCTTTCATTCCTAGATGTGAGAAATTTACATGAAATGTAACACATGAGTAGTTCACATACATTTTATTTCATACCCTGTTTATTTGAGCACAGCACATATGTAGGCAAAACAGAAAATGTAAGGGAGTACGGGATTCTGCGAGTTTGCATGTGATGTTTGCAGTAACTAGAGTCTTTTGGAAAACCGTAAGAGCTTCATGCAGCAGGATGAAGAGTGAATAGCAGGCATGTGTGCTGTGGCGAGGCCTTCTCTGTCAGTCCCGGGCCTCTTCAGTGGAGGTACTGCACTTGTCTGGAAAGGCAGGCTGCTGCTCTGATTTAATTATGCCAGTGGTGAACTGTGGTCTTTAAAGGAATGGATTTGAGCCGAGGGAGGAAATAATTTCTCGTGTGAAAGTATTATAGCCCCCACAGATACAATCTTTGAATTATCCATACTATGCAATTTACTTAGTGAATCTTAGTGAATTAAAAAAATTAAAAATAACTGCTTCATACATGTTACCTCTCAAATTACATCCCAAATTAGAAAATCATATTTTTTTTTCCTTTCCCAGTTCACTTTTATGTTTTTTTTGGTGTGTTTTTACAATAATGAACAGTAAATCTCAGTTCTGTAAGCCCACAACCTCCCCAATGAGCCATCCCATTTAGCCGCAGGTGGGGGAGGGGGGTCGGCTTTTAATGTACATGTAGGCGGGGTTCAGAGCAGCAGCACAATGATGTAGATAAGCAGGAGGCAAATCAAGATGAGACAGAAATTGACAAAAAGCTCCTGGAGGTTCTGTTTGGTCTGTGGGTTCACCTCGATGGTGGACGCCCTCCTGATGGCCGAGCGAGTCATGTGCTGCACTTTCTCCATGCTGGACGTGAGGTTAGAGGGCTAGAGCGCACAGTGGTCTAGAGGTTAGTGGAGAGAGGTGCTGGGCGAGAGAGAGAGGGGGGTGCAGTGGTGCTTATGGAGGTGTCTTCTGCCGAGCTTGGGGCTTCGTGGAGCTAAGGAGGGGAGCAGCAGAAAAGGCAGATAAGTGAAAATACAAATCAAATGCTGTTCTGCATCGGCAAGATAGAAGGAGAACCTTGTAAAGC
Source organism: Amia ocellicauda (assembly GCF_036373705.1). Lineage (NCBI taxonomy): Eukaryota > Metazoa > Chordata > Actinopteri > Amiiformes > Amiidae > Amia > Amia ocellicauda. The sequence continues at coordinate 47,583,485 of NC_089850.1, forward strand.
AAAATACATGCAACGTAGCATTGACACTCTTTCATACCAATTTTATTTTTGCCTTTTAGGAAACCTTAATATATTTGAGATTCTTTTTGATTTAATTCCCCCTTTTCCAGTCAAAATGCAAATTCCTTTACGAGACTTTGAAAATGCAGATACCAGTAAATGGAATCTCAGATACACACATTCAGATCTGGATGCCTTTTCAAATTAACTTCTCTCTTATAAATAACACAAATAAATATGAAGTCTTAAAACAAAAATCTTGACTTAAGGGGCTTGGAATTTCAGTGCATCCACACGTGGTCTAAAGTTAGAATTTTCCTTGAGCCAGTTCTAAAGTTGTAAAACCTCCCTTTTTGACATTATTCTTCAAATATAACTGAAGGCTAATTTATCTGGATATGAGATGTTCTAGCGTTGACGTGGCTTAGGCATTTTTGGATGCCGTCAGAAGGTTACTGGAAAGATGACCTGGCTTATGTGAGTGTGTTATGCTACTGTCTTTCCCCTAGAAGTGTGGGGTCACAGGGGTTGACGGTAATATGACTGCTGGAATGGCAGGTTGATGCTTGATCTCTCTAACAAGCCTATTGTTTCATCCTCAGCTTTTATCCCTTGGCTGAGTGCCAGCGGGGAGCTATTATAGTCTTGTTCAATCAGATTCCACTCTCACAGAGTTAGACTGCTTTTAATGATTCAAAAACTGCTTCATGATTCAAGGTCTTCAACAGAAGTTACAAATATTTGTTAACAGTGTTTATTTTTCTGAGAAATTCTTTTTTTTTTTTCTTGAAAATGTACAGCTGTTATTAGTGCTGGTGTCTAATAACAAACATTTCTGTTTGTTTGCATCATTTTCAGTGATAGTCTGTGAAGCATGACTGACATATGATCATCATGTGATGGTAAGACAGTAGGAACTGAGAATGGATTAGTAAAGGCTGCCCTTTCCTTTTAAGTAGAAACTATTCTGGCAACACTAGTTTCCACAATATGCTTGGCCTAACATAGGTCTGTACACCAAACTGAACAAGCCACAAAGCCATTGCCTTTGACTGACTTTGGGGCTGTCAGTGTGAATGGCATAACATTGTCCAGAGTCGTGACGAGTTGTGGACACAAGTTATCTCGCCTGCTCCTGCAAAGCAGTTGCAGTTATTCTTAGTCATGACCTTTGCCTATCACACAGTCTAACATCCCATTAAACCATGGCTTCCATGGTGCTAAATAGACGTTGGCCCTCTGGGGGAGGAGATTAAGGCAAGCAAGTCGCAGCAATAGAAAGATCGCTTAACAGAAGGGGTGCATGACAGAAGCTCCATAATCAACCTGTGCTATTGTTTTGGCGACTGCTATGACCTTGACAAATTGCTAAGCAGAGAGTCCTGGCATTTGGGTGATCTCTAAGAAGCCTCCTCTATCACGGACCACAACATCGCCTGGCAGCACAGGAAAATCCTATTGCGTCCGCCTTAACATTGTTCTCGTCATTCATTACATTCCCCTCCTTGAAGTGAACTTTTTATCAATAGACGTGATGCATACCTTTCATGTTTACGTTAATCTGTAATTCCTCATAACATATTTAGCAGTGCTCCTTTTGTTGATCAGCTTGTTCCCATAGCTGCCATATGCTTTTCACTGTATATTATTAATATTATTATTTTATTTTTATTTATTTATTAGCAGACGCCCTTGTCCAGGGCAACTTACAAAATGAGAACATGATGGCAATATAAGTCAGAAACACTAAAATGCACTTGTCTGGTGACTAAAACATGAAATAATGGAGCTACACACATCACCAAAAGGTGAATAAATATTCAAAGATGAAACAGATGTACAAGAAATAAATGTTTTTTTTCCCTCAGTGGATCATTAGAGTTATTCATTATCCTGCATGTAAGAAACTACCAGATATAAAGTATTTTTTGGTTAGAAATCCTCAGGAAAGCTACCATCTGTTCTTCTGTGTCTGAAAACTCCCGTCGTGCCAGGCTTTATTGCTTACAGTATTCTCTGATATAAATTTCCCTTCCTCAGCCATAAAATCTGGATATGAGCAGAGGGTGATGGTGATGTTAAGAACCTTAAAGATGTTTACATTGATATTAATGGTTCAGATCTCTCGAATGGGAAGAAACATACAGTTCATTTAATCATACACAGCCCCCCTAAGGGAGACTAAATAAATATAAAACAAATCAAGCCTAACCTAAGAAGGAAATATTCCTAAGCCATGCCTATAAATTCACCAAGAGAATGAAGAAATACTTTTTTTGGCTGAAGTCCTGTGAAACTATGTCATCTTAAAGCAGAGAGCAACATCTAACTGTCACTGCTATGAGCTCTGGTTTCCATGACAGCATGAGTCAGTTCATCTATTGATCAGCCTGCACGGGAATGTGTCTCTACAATAACCAATTAATATATATATGTGTGTGTGTGTGTGTTTTAGCTGAGATATCATTTAATAGGGTTCATATCATATGTTTCATACTGTTCTATCAGCTGGTTATTTATTGTCCCACACTTGTTTACTCAGGCATAGCAGAAGGAAACTGTTTTCCTTACATTAACTTTAACCTTTTGCCATCTACAAGGACTCTTTGTGTGAAATGTGTTAATTTGTATAAATTCAAATCGAGGAGAGAAACTGTTCTGTCTTGGATGCAAATGTAAATGTTCTGACTGTGGTTCAGAATGAGCTCTTCCAAGGCCAGAGTTTTGCTGTGGCTTTTCAAATTTGGTTTGTGCAGATTTTTTGTTGGTGGACTGTGATCTTATTTCATCCCAGGGAGAGATGGTTACCCATCATTTGATTCCATAGTAAATAATGGGAAAACAAATTAAGCCCCTAATCTTAATTAAGATGCTGAAAGTTTAATTTAATCAATAATCCTAAAATCACACCTCTGTTCAGACAAGGTGGATCCTGTTCTGCATTCATAATTGTGTTTTCAATCTTTTTAAGGAATGCCATGGCTTACTCTTTTATCCGAATTATAAGGTTTGTGCACACTCTGCATGTTCAGCCCTTGTTAGTAACCTAAGATTTTTCAGCAAAATGTCAGTGGTTACAAGGAACGAAACAGAAGCACCTTTTTAACCAACAGCAGACAGAAAACAGACAAAAGCAAAAGAAAGGCTTCTACGCTTAGACCCGTTTAGATTTTTACAGGACAGTAAATATTGAGTTAATTTAATTTTCTAGGGATCTGTGCAAGTGGATGAATATGGCTAACACACACGTAAATTATCTTGTGGTACCAATCCACTGCATCCAAACCATTTGTCTTGAATAATTAATACAATGAATGATTTCTGACAAATTCAGTACTCCAGTTGTCATGGAAACGTGGGATAGTATAATTTCAGCAATTTGATTTATTTTAGATCTCCTGCCAATACTTTTTTTTTTTTTTTTTTTTTTTTAATCAGAGAAAACTCCTCAGATTAGCTAAAACTTTAATTCTGAGCTGCTGGGTCGAGTTCTCCAGAGAAAATTGTAAATCCAAAGAGGCTTAATAAATAAAGAAGAAAGATTTACAGCATTGAGCTACATTAACTTGAGCTGCTCATTACCACAAACACTGCTGCTGATTCACTGGCTTGTTATCCCTCCCACTTTCAATGTGCTTTCTTCTATGACCTGATGAATTCAGATCTAATCAACAAAGTTCCACAAATGACGACCTTGCTTTCTTTGCTAGAATTGTCTTCATCAGGAGGTTAAACTATTAAAGCCCCTGTTTTCCTTGTGCAGTTTCTCCCCTGCCCATTCTTATGCCACTGAATGAGAGCTGCTGCTCGGGCATTTGTTCAGACATGCAGTACGTGCAGTGCACTGAGGATGAGTTGTCTTACCTTCAGCAGCGGTCAGCAGGTCACAGACGCAAGCCTTGGTGGACTATGGGAAAATGTCTTTTGTCTAACAGATCTGGAGGTTCTCTGGCAACTTTTCTGAGTATGTCACAAAGTTTATGGGAATAAGATCAGGGGGGCGGGGACACACAGAGCCCCGAATGAGAGGGGAGGGGCTTTTTGCTGTTCCTCCAGCCTTGTGGAATTGCGCACTGGACACAGTGAGATGCCAGACTTCACTTGTCTTTGTTCCAGGTATTCAGACCAGTGCATTTGTATTGTCACTCAGTGCTTTAGTTCTCCATTCACCCAGGTCTACAGAAAGGACTACAGACTACAGGAAATAGACGTACCAAAACTAAATATTTTTATTTTGCATGAATGGCACAATATCTCTGAAAGCGATCTTATATCTGATGTTATTTTGCCACACATAAAGATCAATGCAGAATCTTGCCCATCTGCTGTTTGTCAGTGAAAACCCAGTGTGGGAAGTAAATAAATAAACTCTAATGCACAGTTGTATATGGGCTTGTAAAGCCCCTTCTGACCATAAATCCTGTAACTGCCTGATTTTCCTCTGTCCAATTCTTAGTCAGAGAACTGAAGCAGGCAGGGCAGGAGTGAGCATTTTCTGGAGGGTGGAATGTCTCTTCGGAGGTTCTCAGTTTAGAGCTCTTCAGAGAAAGGAGTTTGCATCCCAGACTTCCTTACAAGGAGTTTATCTGGCTTCTCTCAAACCAAAACAAGTTCCAAAACCACATTTTTAAAATGACTAGTCCTGCGTACTTGGAGTATAAGGGCAGGGGTGAAACATGGGCACATAACAGAGGGATAAACTAGTGTGTTTTCTCTGGCGGGGGCTGTGCTGTTGTTGGCAGGCAAAGCTCTTTTGCATTGTTCCAGCGATGCTGACACACACGAGCAGGATCCTTATCCCCTGCCTTTATAACGGAAGAGCCCCTGCATAACATAATCAAACTGTAATGAATGAGAAGGTGGCACCTTAATGCAATGCGTCATCTGAGTTGCTTACATTAAGCCTTTCAGCATTGACTTACAGACCACTTTTTGATTGAGAGCTGTTAAATTACAAGATGAGCCAAGTGAGGTGCTGTAAATGTCTTCCATGGTGTAGCTAATCTTCAGAACATCCATTAAGTGATACATTTCTTTCTTTTACAATTTCACTCTCAAATCAGTGTAATAATTACAATTCCACAAAAAAGTGCTACTCTAGTGCTCTGTTGTGTTTTTTGTCTTTTCTTCAATAAACCGTAAAGAGGCCCCTTTGCTATAACTGTGTCTCTGAACATGGCAGCATTAGTTGTTAAAAAGCATCTGATATCAAATGTAGATATTAATACAATTTGCTATAAGTAATACAATAACAGGGCAGCTTATTTTTAATAGAGAGTTTATGGAATATTTTTTTAATGCAGCTTCCAAAAACATGAAGGATAATTTGAACAACTTCGTTCAGAGGAATAAGAAAAGCTAAGCTACTAAGATTCAAAATTTCGTAACAATACAACTCTGAAGAAGTGTTCTTTCAAACCTTGTAAATAATGATGTGTGATTGAGCCAGCTGGGGATAAAAGCCAGGGCAGGTGAAATAAAGCATCTCTCAGTACTGAAGCTGGAATGTACAACTGGGCTCTGCAGACAAATGTGAAACCCCAGGGAATTACATCCCATCATTTTACTAAATTATTTGAGATTAATGCAGTGGGTATAAAACTTTCACCCCGGCACCTGTTGCATCTTCTGTACCCATGTCTCTGTTGGTTTATTTATGGTTCTCCTGCACCCAGCTTGTCCACCATGTTCGCTGTGTGTTCCAGTTTGACAAGAGGAGAGCAGCAGCTGTGTTCAGATCTGTGCTTGCTCTTTCCCTCGCTGGTATCTGTCAGATGGGAATTGCACTCATCGTGATAACTGGGAAAAGCACGGCAGTACCCAGGGCTCTTGAGGGTCGGCCTTTCCTCTGGCTCTTTACCTGGAGCATGTTTTTTGGTGATGGGGAAGGTGCTCTGGCCATCATGTCCCTTGAGCTATATGTAGGGTAGAGGAGTTGCCCCAGCCAGGCCATGAATCTCATGGAGAGAGTGTTATGAATAGAGGAAAGGAATTTGTATTATGGGTTTAGGACTATTTTCTATAGCAATACAACCAATATTTGTGTCTCTCCGTACACTGAGGTTCCTGTAGGTGTTATCTTGTGTATATAACTGTATCCCAAAAACTTCCCTTGGGTCTTGTAGTGTTAGTAAGCCAGGACCTTTTTGTTTCTGTGGCCCATTTCCTCTTGAGAATAATGAAAACCAAAGTGAAGCCATTTCAGCAATCTTTATAATATATCTGATTAAATTGTGATATTGTGTCCAAAAGTGGACAAATGGACTTCACACATATCAGTGTAGTCATTTATACATTAATTGTAATCAAATTGATATTCGAAGAAATCGGCACTTATAAACAAGTAACCAACATATTTCCGTAAATCTGTTACAACTGAACTATGTGTGTACAAATTAATTAATCAAAATTGATGTAAAAAGATATTCCAGTGTTGCACTTCTACTTTCTTTTTACCTGTCCTGTCTTCAGGAGATGTGCTACTAATAATTGAACAGGAGGTATAAAGAAAACAAAATTAACTACATCTTTAAGTAAAGTGTAATGACAGCTCTTGACAAATTGTGCTGAGAAAGGAGATTGGGTGAATGTAGCTAATGGCAGATTGTCTGCCTGAAACAACGTGCTGAAAGCCTGGTGTCTGGAGAACTGTGCTAGGAGAGGATGGCGGCGATAACATTCTGGGAAATGTGAAGAGATTAACTGTGTTTTGCGACATGGTAAGAGCCCTGTCTCGTACCACTGACAAAGGCACATGAAGGAGAGAAAACCTCACAGGATGAGAGTCTGGGCCCTTTGAAGTAGCGGCCTTGTTCTGGCCTTATTTCTGCACATAGGATACTTTTACAGCTCTATACAAAAGAAGGGGGGGGGGGTTGCTGCTTCGTTTAAAGAAAATATTGCTGATATGCAAAACACTAAAATTAGTAATGTTTTCTCTTTGCAGTTAGCGCAAGAAGTAACATGACTTTGAGTGAATTATATTTGATAGATCAAATGAGAGTGCTGATATTTTTAGAACTTCAATTTCAATGCATCTTAGCAGTTTCCAAAAGATAAATCTGAAAATAAAGGCACCTTGTCTAAATGAAAACATAATTTGATCCATAATGAGTGACTTTAATTAATGTCAGTTTTTTAAATGTGTATTTTTTTACGGATCACCTAAACTAAGATTCAAAAATTACTTGGAAAGGAGTGGTACTGCTGAATGCTAAAATGCCTAAATTTTTCTGCACACCGTGCACTGTCTAGGCAGACAGAGACAGACGAAATATTGTTCTTGCTGTCTTATAAAAAGGATCTTAAAGCATTACCACTGTGGGGTGCAAACAGCCATAACCAGGGTCCTGGGTATAGATCCTGGCTGTCAGATACAGAGGTCACACTAACAAGCGCCCACAACAGTACTTCAAAAGGACCTGGCATGTCTGCCTTGAACCTGACGCATATTGATCCTAAAGAGACCAGTCAGCTGTGTGCCACTAGTTTACTATTTTATTTTTAGGAGATTAAAGCTTTAATGCTAAGTAACACGATCAAACATATTCTTATTCACACATTTGTGAAGAAAAACACACAAAACAAGAGACTGTTGTGTTTTGATTATGGATTGATATTTGTTAATGGTATCTTCAGTGCCTTTTATGTTTTCATGACAAATTGCACACATAAGGATGTTACTGACACACAGCAATGCTTGGTTATTCTGACATAGTGAACAATGTATGAAAAAGAGTTCTCCGAGTAGGATACTAGGACATTCCCTGCAGACCTGGAATAAGTCTGGTTGCTCTCCTCTGAACTGCCTCTAGAGCAGCGATATCTTTATTGAAGTGTGGAGCCTAGAACTGTACACAGTATCCAGATGAGCTCTAACTAGTGCATTGTACAGTCTGAACATCACTGCCCTTGTTCTCAATTCTACACTTTTGACAAATATACCCTAACATTCGGTTTGACTTTTTTATTGCTTCCCCACATTGTTTGGATGGAGAAAGTGAGGAGTCCACATAGACTCCTAGGTCTTTCTCATGCGTTACTTCATCTAGTTCTATTCCTCCCATAGTGTAATTATAGTGGAAATTTTTGATACCTGCATGTAATACCTTGCACTTGAATCCACATTGAATTTCATCTGCCAGGTGTCGGCCCACAACTGAATATTATCTAAGTCCCTTTGAATAACCTGTGCTGCCGAGATTGTATCTGCCGAGCCATCTATTTTAGTATCATCTGCAAATTTGACAAGTTTGCTAACTATCCCAGAGTCCAGATCATTAATATAGATTAGATAAAGCAAAGGCCCTAGTACTGATCCCTGTGGAACTCCACTAACAACCTCACTCCAGTTAGAAGCAACTCCTCTAATCGACACCCTCTGTTTCCTAAACATCAAGCAGTTCATAATCCATCTACTTACATTACCCTGAATGCCTACAGCTTCCAATTTGAGGATCAGTCTTTGGTGTGGAACCTTATCAAAAGCTTTTTGGAAATCTAAGTATATCATATCATATGCTTTCACCTGATCTACAGCTGCAGTTGCATGTTCAAAAAATTCAAATAAATTAGTAAGACATGATCTGCCTCATCTAAACCCATGTTGACTATCTCCACGAATATGGTTTTCATTAAGATGCTCCTCTATAATAATTTTTTCCAACATTTTACAGGTGATGCAGGTGAGACTGATTGGTCTGTAATTTCCTGGCTCAGTTTTGTCACCTTTCTTGTGGATTGGTATGACATTTGCTGTCTTCCAGTCAGTTGGCACATCCCCTGTTCTAAGTGTCATTTGGAATATTTGAGTTAGCGGCCTATAAATAATTTCCCTCATTTCTTTAAGTACTGTTGGAAATATCCCATCTGGCCCAGGTGATTTGTTGGTTTTTAATTCTGCTAGTCCCTTTAGTACCTCCTCCTCATTTATCCTGATCTCTCTTAGGGTTTGACTGGACTGGTTGTTAACCTGTGGCGTGTTATCTGTTTTTTCTTTTGTAAAAACCTCTGTGAAATACTCATTTAGAACATTTGCCACATCTTGTTCATTTTCCAAGATACCTACATTTTTGCCCTTTATCTGTTTCACCTCCTCCTTTATTGACCGCTTGCTGTTGTAATATTGAAAAAAGCTCTTTGCATTAGTTTTTGCTCCAAGAGCTATGTTTCTTTCTATTTACCTCTTTGCTTTCCTGATCCCTTTCTTAACATCTCTTTGCAGCTCAACATATTCTATGTATTTTGTTTCGTCTCCATCCCTTTTGTATGCGCTATACAACATTTTCTTCCTCTTGATATTTTTTTGCATACCTCTATTAAACCATTTTGGCCAGTGTTTTTTGGTCCTCAATTTGCTAAGTTTTGGGACAAATTGCTCCTGAGCCTCAAGTAGTATATTCTTAAAATATACCCATCCATTTTCAACTGACTCTGTATCCATTGTGCTCCAGTCTACCTCTTCTAAGTGCCACCTCATACCTCATGCTTTTCTAAAATTGTAGACCATTGCTTTAGACTTGGACCTTGTTTTTTGAAAGAATGCCTCAAAGCTAACCATATTGTGATCGCAGTTTGCCATTGGTTCTCTAACTAGTGTCCCTCTGACTCTATCTTGGTCATTTGAAAAAATCAAGTCAATGCATGCTCTCTCTCTGGTTGGTTCCCTGACAAATTGAGTTAGAAAGCAGTCATTTACCATCTCAACCATTTCTATTTCTGCTTCTGTAGTCCCAACTGGGCTTTCCCAGTCTAAGTTTGGGAAATTGAAATCCCCCATTATAACAGCCACATCCTTGCTACATGCAGAACTGATTACACTGTACAATGCAACATCTTTCTGAATATCTGAGTTGGGTGGCCTGTAACACACTACTACCACTAATCCTCCAGATCTCTTGTTCAAAAGTTTCACCCACAAAGATTCTGTTCCGTTACTGGGATCTAATACGAGTCCTTCTGCCTCAATGTCATTTTTTACATATAATGCTACCCCACCCCCTCTTCGATTTTGCCTGTCTCTCCTAAACTGTGTGTATCCTTCCAACTTGTATTTATCACCATCATTTTTTTGTAGCCATGTTTCTGTCACTCTTACAACATCATAGTCACATGCCAGCACTGTGGCTTCCAAGTCTAACATCTTGTTCCTTATACTCCAGGCATTGAGGTACAAACATTTCAGTACTTTCCTACTAGCAGTTTCCCTTGGTTTTCTTTCCTTAGAGGAACATCTCCCATTGTCAGAGCTCCCTGCCCCCCTGGTTCCTAGTTTTACATGTCGTGGTTGTTGGTTGTGTTTGATGCTCAGTGCGTGGTGCGATACAGTGAACATTTAATCACTGTATGGGTGATGTCATGAAACATTTATGCATTCACCACATCTGAAGTAAGATTTATTGCATGTACTTGTAGTAGTTTTATAGGATTATGATTCTTTAAATTACTACACCTAATAAAATGTTCCTTTGGGACTGTCATTTGGTGCTCAAATAAAGTGAAACTATGTGACTCTGGAATGATTCTGCCATCAGTTGAGAGCAGTGCTGTCTGTTTGGGGAGCTTTACTGCTTTGAGCTGTTAGTGCTACCATTTTTAATTTCATTTGTTGTAAATTCCTTGCCCAGGATTGTGTTTACCATGCCTGATGGACACCTTCTGTGCTGTTCCACATTGAACTGAGGTCCTCCTGGTCTTTGTCTTAAAAGCAGGAAAATATTTGCATTTAATGTTTATTTGATTACCACCAAGGAAAGGCTTTATTTGAAGGTTTTATGCTATTGTATTTACTATAAGGGCTGTAAGTTATACTTTTCATAAATCTCTACAAGTCTCTGCTTTGCAGCCCTGCAGCCTGAACTCTTCAGAAATGTGCTTTCATTGTTTCAACAGCTCCTCTGAGCTTTAAATGAAACTGTCACTCAGCAGTCAGGCATCCTCCTGTAGCCATAACTCTCTTCATGTGAGGGAAAACTTTTACCATCGCTTTGCAATGCACCTCGTCAGCCACAACAGAGTAGTTATTAAAACATTCAGTATCTCCATAACACAAAACATAAAGACCTCAGAGTTCAATTAGATTACCATGTGCTCTTGAAAATGCACACGTCTTATATTTATGCTTTCAATGTGGATTCTGAGTAGTGTTTCAGTGTAATTCTTGTAAATGTATGTTACAAGTCTCAGACGAGTCTAGGTGTGTACTATGCGTGTTACACATGGGGGAATTAAAAACGATTTCTTGTGAACAGTGACCCTGCTGCCTTGATGTGACTATGACTTCAGCTTGCTGCTTCCTAATAGAGAGTGTTATCAGCTGGTGAGGAATGAAAGCTATGCCCCAGATATTTCACCTAAGGTTAAACTAAATCCGCCCGGGCCTCAGTCAACCCGACTGTTTGGCGACATGCACAAAGCAAAGGCTCACTTCTGTTTCTTGTCTCTGGTGGAGGTTGTGTGGACCACACAAATGAGCTGGGAGCTAGGCAGTTTGACTGTTCAGATTATTCCTGACAATGTTGCATTACTTAATCACACACGTATAATATAAAGGGGGGGTGGTGGTGACCACAAACGCACAAATGGCAAAAAAGCTACATCAGTTGCTTTGCACTTATTAAAAAGCGGTTTCAGCATATGCTGCAAACATTGTGAGTATAATACAGCAGAGCAGGTCTCTTTAAATTTGTAAATTAGGCACCAATTCTCAAACATTAGGATATACTGATTGACTGAGAAAGGGGAAAATGTGAAGGAAACAGCAGCCACAGTAACTGCAGGTGTGTAATTAAGGTGTGCAGCCAGATACCATGAGCAGGCTTTTCAGCCTAAGAAATGTAATACAATGATACAGACAGGGGGAAGTTCAAGAGAATGGCTCTGGCTCATCCGCCAACTGAATAACTTTAGAGTGGGCCGGGCCAGTCTTAAGTTAGATACCATGCATGTGAAGATTATTGTAGGGAAACTGCAGCTCACAAAGCAATTCTGTTCTCATAGGCCCCTTGAGAACTGATTGTATTTTTTTTTTCTTGTGAGCATTTACATTAGGGAGTTTACTTGGCCTGTCCAAATTCATGTAAACTATTTATATAACGACTTGAATTCACAGATTTCTGTTTCTCTCTCCCTCTCACACACGTACACAGTCACACAGACAAAAGGGTCAAATAAAGCAATGAGACCCCTGACTGTCTTTAATTGTGCAGTTAACTGTGCGGGGAAACATTTGAACTGTACACAGAACCATGGCAAGACTCCATGTAGGACGAACACCCTTTGCTTTTCTTATCTGATCTTCATACATGGCTGCACACTTCCTACCTGAAGGGACTGAGCTGGATGTAAACATGATTTGTATAAATGTTTAGTAGAATATGCATCTGCTTATTACTGTTAAAAAAAAAAAAAGCGTAATACCAGCTTAAAGTCTATTCTGTGATCTGGCTGGAAGTGTTACGTTAGATAATCTGTCAAATTCATAATGGAGTTCAGTAGCAGAACGTAAGCTCTTGTATTACTGGCTCTTGTCCCTTTTAAGCAGGACTACTCGCACACAAGCCAACACAACAGAAGGCCAGCTGATGTGACTGTTCAGTGAAAGGCTGCCAAGGTGTGGTTGAAGGATCATATGCTGCATATAACACAACAGCAGAGTACATTTCGCACCTGGTGTATGGTGTCATAAACAGGAGAGGCGTCTGATTTTATGTATTTACTCATTTATTGGTTATATATCCCCCTCTATCCTCTGGGTAGGTGGGTATCTTTAACGCATTACTACATGATTCTGATTAAAAATAAGCAACTTAAGCAATCTGGTGTAGTGCTGGAGTCACTGATGTGAGACCACCTGGTTCCTATCGTCAGGGTATGCGAGCAGGACAATGTCCGTTAGAGGCATTCAACACCCTGTTTTCAAGAGAGTTAAGTGTGCTGCTGATATATGGGGCATTATTAGGAAAGTATTTTTAGCCTGGCTGTAGGATAACTTGGACAGAGGGAGTGGAAAAATAATCTAGTTATTTTAGAAAGCCCTTATAAAAACAACCATTAACAATGTTAGTTTGAAATGTATTAAAAATGCGTTAGTGTTGTAACAACATCAAAGTAATGTTAATAATTGGGGCTTGAATACGATTTTTTGTTTTGTTTTAATGAATTCGATTTTCATATTTACTGTCTTCTCTTCATAATCCAATAGAGAGAAAAAAGAGAGAAAGACACCTTTTTGACAAAGAATACTAGCCTCCAGAAAACCAAACATTAGTGGTTCCTCAAAAACAGTCCTGCACCCCATCACCCCACAGAGCTCGAGTCCACCCCTATGGTTCGACACGTCTACTTGTGATGAACCTTTGTATTGTGAAGATTAAAGGGTTCCCTGCCATATTTATGGTAGCTGTGACATCACATGATGACAATGATGCTGGCTCTCAGCATCTTATAAATCATCTGAGTGTTATGAGTCTGACGGGTATTTCACAGTAGCCCACAGTGATGACATTTGCCACTTTCCAGTCTGTTATGCAACTGCATGTGTTGTTTGAGGGTAGCCACTTCCGGAATAATGTATTTTAAATTGTACATGATGCTACGGACTGATAAAGATGAACAAGTAAGGTTGCCTCAGCCCTCAGAGCACCTCAGTGATATTTTATTTTCGAATATACTTTCCCTGTGACACGAGATAGAAGATATTCCACTGTTACACAGAAAAGTCCTTACCAATCTATCCTATGACTTTAAAGCTTTCTGATTTCATATAAACATGTAAAAATACTTGATCTGCATTCTTGTACCACAGAGCGTGTTACACCACTTCCCAGTACAGACACCTGGTACATCTATAGGGGATTCCAGAGGTGTTAATACACATAAGGACTTGTTTACAAAAGAGAGACTAAACAGGTTGTATATTGTTATTATTATTATTATTATTATTATTATTATTATTATTATTATTATTATTATTATTGTTATTATTAAGAATAATAATATTAAAAATAATGTGAGAAATACATAACAATAAAGAATCTGTAAACAAATTCAGAAGTTTGTATTTAGAAAAGTTTGTAATAAGTACTTTTAAATAACCCCCAGAAGTCAGTCCCGTGCTTAAGCAGTGGTATAACTGGCCCCTTTCAGAAAATGAAGCAACGCATCTGGTTTACTCTAGAGGCTACTTGAATACCAGTGCAGTACGAACCACTATAAACAGCATTGTTTCCTGGTGGCGAATCCAAACTGTTAAATATAGTGCAGCTCTGTGTATTTCACAGCACTGCAACAATTCACTGTTTAATAAAGCCATGAATATATAAAAATAGAGCAGAACATCTGGACTTTATATCTACTGTTTGTATGTGTGTTTTGTTTTTGTTTTTCAAAACATGATCTCAATCTTTGGGTCATTTTATTGTATCTGTGTTGTTTGTCGGTCTTGTTTAGAAGCTATGCACTAGTGTACGGTTATCTTCCTGTAGATTCTCGGAAGATCTCTCCCACTGATTGCCTTATTGAAAATCTAAGAGAGTCTCATGTGACAGAAAGAGATAGTGATTGACAGGTAAGTCGGGGGAATAATCTTCATTCCTGAAGTCAGTTGGATGGGCAATCACTCTAGATTGCTTTAGATATAGCAAAGCCGGCAAATATTATACACTCCCTGTTCTGCGGCAATGCGGTCTCCTCACACACAAGGTGAAGCACACAGAACAGTAACAGACATCTGCCATGTAGAGCTTACAGTATCAATATGACAGTAGTGGAAGATGGCACATTATCGTGGTGAAGTGAAAGTGACCTTGAACAGAGAGGTAATTAACAAGGCATGCAAGCCACACGAGTTTGGAGGATCAGCTTTCAAACAGCCGTTGAAAGACTGCTGTGCCAGGGAAGAGACACAGTAACCACAAGCTTTATAAAAGGGCTGACAATGCCAGTGTATAGCACAGCTAATAACAGGAAATATTCCTGAGGACAAAGTAAGGATATGCAGTATAAACAGCATTACAAACACTCTGCAGGAGAAATCAGGTATTAACTGGAAAGTCAATATGGGCTGTAAGGGAGATATATATAAACATACAATGGCTTAGTCGGTCTGACTACATTTCCAAAAAGGCACTTATTTTGGAAATGTTGCAGGCATTAGTAATAAATGAAAATTCAATATAAATCAGCATTGAAGTAATGTACAGATTTATTGGGAGGACAGCTCACCTAAAATATCTTGGGTGCAGGAATACGGTCGAGATACCGGTATTTATTTTAAAATCACTGAAACAAATTCTCAAGCCAACTTTGACATATTCCACTGAGATAGTGGTTTTGATTGTAGGTCTGAGAAAGGTAGTTGATCTGTCTGAGTGAACTGAAAACCTAAAATATTCTCACTGCAAGATGGAGCTAACATTTCAAGTTCACCAGAAACACAATTGTCAATTTTGGACTGAAATTGTTGTTTAATTATTTTAATATGATTTAGGGACAGTGATGCATTAATATATTTTCTCCAACACCGAATGCATTGAGAAATAGCTCTTAAATAATGAATAAATATTTAAATACCCTTGAAAACCAGTTGAAGATTCACAGCTTAAAATTAGTTTCTTGGCTGTGTCTGTGTCCGTAGTCCCACTCATGATGATAGTCTCCTACAGTTGGATGTATATTAGTGATAGAAATTATAGGTAATTACACAGATACAGAAATCCTGTGCAAAGTTCTGTTGTTGAATTCCTCTGCACATCCGTATAATGTTCTTATTTTATGCAGTTTTAATTACAATGGCATTATTACAAGCTTTATTTCTAAACTCACTCCTATGATGCCATTCCATAGGTTGAAGAAAACATAAAGGATATGGCTGTTATAATGGGGGATTTGAATTTCCCAAACATAGATTGGGAAAGCTCAGTTTGGACTACAGAAGCAGAAACAGAAGTGGTTGAGATGGTAAATGACTTCTTTCTAACTCAATTTGTCAGGGAAACAACCAGAGAGAGAGCATGCATTGACTTGACACTAGTTAGAGAACCAATGGCAAACTGTGATCACAATATGGTTAGCTTTGAGGCATACTTTCAAAAAACAAGGACCACGTCTTAAACAATGGTCTACAATTTTAGAAAAGCAAACCTTGAAGGTATGTAGGCGGTACTTAATAGAAAGAATCAATAGAAATAAAATGTTGTATAGTGCATACAAAAGGGATAGAAATGAAACAAAATACAAAGAATATATTGAACTGCAAAGAGATGTTATGAAAGGGATCAGGAAAGCAAAGAGGGAAATAGAAAGAAACATAGCTCTTGGAGCTAAAACTAATGCAAAGACCTTTTTTCAATACTACAACAGCAAGAGGTCAATAAAGGACGAAGTGAAACAGATAAAGGGCAAAAATGGAAGTATCTTGGAAAATGATGATGAGAACAAAAGATGTGGCAAATGTTCTAAATGAGTATTTCTCAGAGGTTTTTACAAAATAAAAAACGGATAACATGCCACAGGTTAACAACCAGTCCAGTCAAACCCTAAGAGAGATCAGGATAAATGAGGAGGAGGTGCTAAAGGGACTAGCAGAATTAAAAACAAACTAATCACCTGGGCCAGATGGTATATTTCCAACAGTACTTAAAGAAATTAGTGAAATTATTTATAGGCCGCTAACTCAAATATTCCAAATGACACTTAGAACAGGGGATGTGCCAACTGACTGGAAGACAGCAAATGTCATACCAATCCACAAGAAAGGGGTCAAAACTGAGCCAGGAAATTACAGACCAATCGGTCTCACTTGCATTACTTATTATTAGACAGAAAATAGAGGAGCATCTTAATGAAAACCATATTCGTGGAGATAGTCAACATGGGTTTAGACGAGGCAGATCATGTCTTACTAATTTATTAGAATTTTTTGAACATGCAACTGCAGCTGTAGATCAGGTGAAAGCATATGATATGATATACTTAGATTTCCAAAAAGCTTTTGATAAGGTTCCACACCAAAGACTGATCCTCAAATTGGAAGCTGTAGGCATTCAGGGTAATGTAAGTAGATGGATTATGAACTGGTTGATGTTTAGGAAACAGAGGGTGTCGATTAGAGGAATTGCTTCTAATTGGAGTGAGGTTGTTAGTGGAGTTCCACAGGGATCAGTACTAGGGCCTTTGCTTTTTCTAATCTATATTAATGATCTGGACTCTGGGATAGTTAGCAAACTTGTCAAATTTGCAGATGATACTAAAATAGGTGGATCAGCAGATACAATCTCGGCAGCACAGGCTATTCAGAGGGACTTAGATAATATTCAGTTCAGTAATGTTCAGACTGTACAATGCACTAGTTAGAGCTCATCTGGATACTGTGTGCAGTTCTGGGCTCCACACTTCAAGAAAGATATCGCTGCTCTAGAGGCAGTTCAGAGGAGAGCAACCAGACTTATTCCAGGTCTGAATGGAAAGTCCTACTGAGAGACTGAGGAAGTGAACCTTTTCACCCTGGAACAGAGGAGACTACGTGGGGACTTGATTAAAGTCTTCAAAATCATGAAAGGCATCAACCACATCAAACCAGAGGAGCTTTTCCAGATCAGCAGGGACACACGCACCCGGGGACACAAATGGAAATTGGACTTCAAGGCATTCAAGACGGAAAACAGGAGACACTTCTTCACACAGAGAGTCGTCACAATCTGGAACAAACTCCCCAGCGATGTGGTTGAAGCTGAAAGTTTGGGAACATTTAAAAATAGACTGGATAGGATCCTTGGATCACTTAGTTATTAATGGACACCAAAGAGCACGATGGGTCAAATGGCCTCCTCTCGTTTGTAAACTTTCTTATGTTCTAAAGGAAAAAAAATAAATTCTGTCCACGAGAGCTGGCACTGAAAATTACAGACTGCATATTTTCCTCTCATTTTCAGCCCCCATGTAAACAGCGTTTGGCTTTAGAGCCACTTCAGTACTGCCACTCTGTGAAAGAGCACAGAACAGCCAGGAACAATAAACAGAGCTGTTTCTCAAATGCCTGGCAGCCCCATTTCTTGTCATGGACTATGCAGAAGTCCCCAACTCCCCCGCTGCTTCGTTACTGGCCTCCCATTCTCTCCACAGGGTTTTTGATTCCAAATAAAGTTGTAGGAGGGAAGACAAATTGCCCATGTGAACGATTGTTTACAGAAACGCAGGCACAGGCCCATAGAAGTCATTGCACTTTAGCCCTATATGGATACAAGATACAATACAAGAACCACTTACAGCAGGCCCGGCTGAATCAGTATAATAGTACAACACACAAAAAAGAGAATTATATGAATGTCTTCAATTGAATTTCGCAATGAACCCTCTTTGACTGGCTTTCATTTTTCAGTGGCCAGTCTTTTTCAGATATACTTCAATGTTATCAGAAACCCTTAACTGTCAGGTGCTAATTCTGTCACAGTGGTATCCTAGTTAGTTGCTGCTGTGGACTCCAGCTTTATTGCATTATCTTCTGCATCAGTAATAATTATTCATCAAGCTTGCTGCTTATTTGCTTGAAGTTGCTCTTCCTTTGGGATGTTATCCATTTAAACTTCTAGACTTCCTCTAGTTGGGTCCCTTAATCCAGTCATCCCTGTACAGAGATATTGCTCAATGTTCACTGGGCGTGTTGCATTAAGAAGTGATATTGTGTTTGTCTGTGTCTGGTGGTCTTTCACACCGTTTCAGTGCTGTGGGGCTTGTGCTGTGTTGCAGGCAGAAGCAGCAGATCATTTATTTGCATGAGAAGATCAGAGAAAATGAGCTGAGGGTCCAACAAGTCATCCAGAGTCAGCGTGGGGGCTGTGACGACCCCTACCGCCTGAAATTGAAGGTAAACACCTAATTCAGTCTATTAGCACACCCAGGGCAAGGTCAGCAGGCCCAGAGTAGAACTAGTCTTGGACTGCCCAGTGCTATTTTAGGTCGAGTATTCCAAGGCTAGGGCTAATAAAAGAGGGATAGAAAGAGGCTTTATACACAAATGCACCGTGAGTTTCTGCTAATTGTATCACTTCAAACTTCTTTTCCATTTGAATTGCAATTTTATGCATTTTTACTCAAGGCATTCCTCATCATGTGTTTCTTCAAACACAAATTCAAGAAGTAATATCACGGTACGTTCCACAGTGTAGATTATATACAAATACAGTGTGACCCAGTCAAGTGTGCATGCATCTGTATTTTGAGCACATATCTTACTACAGTCTCAGTTTCAGATTAAAAGCAGTCCATTAGTAGTTACTATATCTTCAAATTCTGTTTTTGCTTCACTCTATCCATACATTATATTGTGTGTGTTTGTGTGTAAAAGCACAAAGGAACTCTTTATTTATTTATTTTACCGCCACCTGCTGTGTTGCTGAAGGTGACATCATGACTTGGATAAACTACACAGATTAATGTATATTACATTTTTCTGCATTTTTTCTAAATGTCAGACTTTGTGTAACTGTGTCAGCTGTGCTTCTTGTTTGCTGCTGAGCAATCTAATTCTCAACATTCAAGAGGTTATTTATGTATTTATTTAACCAGGAATCGCAGTACGAGAAGTCACCCTTGCAGGCACAGTTTTCGGAGAGATCAGATGCTCTCTGCTGTGAAGATGGAGAGCTGCAGCAGGCTTGCGCTGAGCTGCAGGTCATAAAAATGGAGGAGAAGGTATGCATTTATTTTCTGCTTATCGATTCCTCTGTTTTTACAGATTTAGTTGCAGTCAGGTGAACCTCTGCTCACACGGTCCAGCAGTGATTAACAAACTTAATTACCCAGATATTGTTGTGTTGTTGTGTAATGATAAGGGTGATGTCAAATGCTTAATCAAGGTTAGAAGACAGGTTGTGGTTTTATTTTATGGGGTGTTTGAAATACACTGTGTGCTATTCCTGGAGCTTTAGAGTTCAAGCATCGATGAAGGATCCAGGAACTAAAACCGTTAGCCAAGTTTCATCGGCAATGAACCAACAGAGTTTGTTCAAACTGGAATGTATTGCTGTAAATTCAGAAAATGTTTGCTCTCTCTCATACTGAGTACAACTGTATTTTTCCTTTTCAGACAGAAATTTTGATTGCACAGAACTGCTGCACGGTGACAGTGTCTCTCTAGTATCAGGGTGCAGCAACTGAAGTGAATTTTGGCCTTTATAAAAATAAATAAGAGCTTATTCATGCACATAAATGTGCCCCAAACCTGTATGTTCCATCCTAAAAATGTAAATGCATTTTCTTGTATATCAAAGTAGAAATATTGTCTAAAGTGTCCTCTGTGAATGTCTTGGCCGTGCAGCTGAATTGATTCACTCTTGCTGTTTTAAAGCTGAAAACAAGAGACAAGTACATCAGCAGCTTAAAGAAAAAATGTCAACGAGAAAGCGAGCAAAACCAGGAAAAACGGCAGCGTATCGAGACACTGGAGAAATACCTCGCTGACCTGCCCTCCCTGGAGGATGTGCAGAGTCAGGAACAGGAGGTACGGCCGCTCGCCTTCTCTCAGTTTACCTGTCAGAACAGATGAGTACTGGACCATCAATCAAGCCCTCAAGCAAGGATGCATCTGCACATCTGAGGGGGCGAGAGAGCTGAAGCAGCTCTCTACATAACAAACGAGAGGCGTGAAGCACTACATCTGTCAGAAATGATGTCAGACACCCTGATCTGAGTTTCTTCACTGTCAGATACGTGACACTTGTTGCTGCGACATGCTTTATACATGTTTGTAATATACCTATCCTTCTCCCCCGTATTATACAAAATCACACATTGTAAGACACTGATATGAAGTAAAAAACTGTATATGAATACATTTTGTAGTATGGTTATGTACCACCAGAGGGCAGTAAAAGTTAGGCTATGAATGACCGTTCCTTTTGAACAGAAGTGCATCCATCTTTTCTTTCTTTCTGCAATGTGTAGCAGACCCCCCCCCCCACACACACCAATATCAACACACCCTGTCTTCCATGAGTTCAGTTATTGAGTAGTGAAATCTGCTGTCTGCCTCTCTGTTGCCGATACTTGAGTTGTGAAAAAGGGCTTGTGTTGTGTGTCTCAGCTGGCCATTGTTCAGGAAAGGGCCAGAGGGCTGCAGGAGCGAGTCGGTGAGCTGGAGAAGAGCCTGGGCCAGAGCCGAGTCCTAGTCCAGGAGAAGGAGGCCCTGATTGAGTCCCAGAGGAAGAAGGAGAAGGAGCTGGTTGGCTCTGTACAGAGGTAGTGTGGGTTTAATTGTTTTGCAGGTCATAGAGAAATACACACATGTGCCTCAGACAGTTCTGTAAGCCTCATGTGACCACACAAGGGAATGGTGTACCTGCACGCTACACTTGATCTTTCTGTGTCCAAAGGCAACATGTTTTAAGTCTGAAAGCTTGAGGCAGTACCTTGCACGTGCACTAGAAATGTCTGTTTAAATGTAGCCTTTACATTTTCAAATTTGTATGCCTTTGCTGGTTTGGGCTGCAGCAGGGAAACAAATCTTTCCAATGTTTTGAGCCCCTACAATAAACAACTTCACAACTTCAAGAGCAGTCCATGGGGACGAACTCTGATGTTGAGCAACAATTCTAGATATAGTGCAACATTTCTTATGCTGTTAACACAGAGAGGAATGGAATACTTTTGTGACTCATATTTGGCCATCAGGATAAGCCCTGAACAGTAACATGAGTTGTGAACAAGGAACTGTCATTAAGCTCATGTTAGGGAGTGGTCATCTCTACTGAACTAGTTTTGCAACATCAAAAAAGCCTTGTGCTTCATCGCAGCTCGTCTTCCAGTTGAAAATTGCATTGTAAATGTGAGACTTTTTCCCACCATGACAATGCAACCAGAATCATTACAGATTTTCAAACCTATTCCTAAGCTGACATGTGCCATTCTTTTTTTATAATGGTTGGGTGATTATCAACTTGTTCACTTTTTCTTTTTAACCAGACATTGTGACATGCTAAACTTTAATGGTCTTCTTTCAGGGCTTCAAATGGCATGGCATCTTCCTGTAAATACTTGTAAACATACTTCAGTTGGCTGACATGGAGAATCTACAATCAAATTTTTATTTAATGCACCAGGATAACAAAAATACTGACTGAAGCCTTTCAACCTAAATGTAAACAAAATGTTGATGTCTTCTGGTTATTGACCCATTTTTCTTTGTCTCCAGCACTTGGTTGGTTAAACACCTTGAATGTTGTTTGAACTTTGATATATAATCTTAGCATCCCTGCATAAGACACACAGCCAAACTACCAGATAGGGATGCATGTGCGTCTGTTTCATTTGATGTTTCAGTGCGTTTATACAAATTAGGATTTGTCAAAAACTACTGGGTCTGAGTGCATCTGTCCATGGGGGTAGTCAAGTCAGGACATGTTGTCAGTCGAGATGATTCCATATCTGTTCTGTAGGCTTCATGTCTGGGGTCTCAGCACTCATTACAAAGCCTCCCTGCCCTTTTTGTCACTGCTGGCGTCTTCTCTCCTCTGACGTTGCTCCGTTGCCTCTGCTCCTTTGCGTAGCTTGCAGCACAAAGTGGAGCAGTGCCTTGAGGATGGCGTCAGGCTGTCCATGCTGGACATGAAACGGCTGGAATGTGACAACACGCGTCTCCAGGAGCAGCACAGCCAGAGCACCAAGGTATCCCACCCCCTCCTGTAGGAGCGCCGGGGCTGCCTGAGCACGAGGGGAAGCTGTGACAGAGATCAGAGCACACAAACCAGTCCTCAAATATAGAGCTGATCTACAGTAGTTTAAATGTCAGTCCCAGCTTTTTAATAATTGTAATGTTTTAATATTTTTAATTTAATTTAATATCTCTTAAAGGGAGTGCTCCTAATCTCAGCTCATTACCTGTATAAAAGACACCTGTCCACAGAAGCAATCAATCAATCAGATTCCAAACTCTCCACCATGGCCAAGACCAAAGAGCTGTCCAAGGATGTCAGGGACAAGACTGTAGACCTACACAAGGCTGGAATGGGCTACAAGACCATCGCCAAGCAGCTTGGTGAGAAGGTGACTACAGTTGGTGCGATTATTCGCAAATGGAAGAAACACAAAATAACTGTCAGTCTCCCTCGGTCTGGGGCTCCATGCAAGATCTCACCTCGTGGAGTTTCAATGATCATGAGAACGGTGAGGAATCAGCCCAGAACTACACGGGAGGATCTTGTTAATGATCTCAAGGCAGCTGGGACCATAGTCACCAAGAAAACAATTGGTAACACACTACGCCGTGAAGGACTGAAATCCTGCAGCGCCCGCAAGGTCCCCCTGCTCAAGAAAGCACATGTACAGGCCCGTCTGAAGTTTGCCAATGAACATCTGAATGATTCAGAGGAGAACTGGGTGAAAGTGTTGTGGTCAGATGAGACCAAAATTGAGCTCTTTGGCATCAACTCAACTCGCCGTGTTTGGAGGAGGAGGAATGACCCCAAGAACACCATCCCCACCGTCAAACATGGAGGTGGAAACATTATGCTTTGGAGGTGTTTTTCTGCTAAGGGGACAGGACAACTGCACCGCATCAAAGGGACGATGGACGGGGCCATGTACTATCAAATCTTGGGTGAGAACCTCCTTCCCTCAGCCAGGGCATTGAAAATGGGTCGTGGATGGGTATTCCAGCATGACAATGACCCGAAACACACAGCCAATGCAACAAAGGAGTGGCTCAAGAAGAAGCACATTAAGGTCCTGGAGTGGCCTAGCTAGTCTCCAGACCTTAATCCCATAGAAAATCTGTGGAGGGAGCTGAAGGTTCGAGTTGCCAAACGTCAGCCTCGAAACCTTAATGACTTGAAGAGGTTCTGCAAAGAGGAGTGGGACAAAATCCCTCCTGAGATGTGTGCAAACCTGGTGGCCAACTACAAGAAACGTCTCACCTCTGTGATTGCCAACAAGGGTTTTGCCACCAAGTACTAAGTCGAAGGGGTCAAATACTTATTTCCCTCATTAACATGCAAATCAATTTATAACTTTTTTTAAATGCGTTTTTTCTGGATTTTTTTGTTGTTATTCTGTCTCTCACTGTTAAAATACACCTACTATTAAAATTATAGACTGATCATTTCTTTGTCAGTGGGCAAACGTACAAAATCAGCAGTGGATCAAATACTTTTTTCCCTCACTGTATGTGCCTCGACCAGTAGACAGGAAACTGATATGAGGCTGGAAATAGAAAAGGGAGATGCAGGTACATTTGAACTGCTCTGTGTTTGTGCTATAAATGTTATCAAATTCCAGTGCTGTCCTTTAATCTGCTTGTGTGTGTGTATTCTCCAGGCAACAGAGAAGAAGCTGTTGATGGAAAAAACGATTCCACAGGACCTAAGGAAGCAGCTGCTAGAAAAAGAGGCCGACCTGCAGAAACTCTCTCTCACACCTGAGGAGGTAAACTTACTGTTCTCCCTGGCTTTCATTCCCTTCATACGCATTCATGCCAGATAGGAGTGCTGTACACAGTTGTACACACAGTGGCCAAAGGTGTTATCAAGGTGTTTCTCTGGGATCTGTAAATGGGCTTCTTATGTCCTAATTAGTGTACAGCTGAATCAAGGAGTGCAACTTGTTTGTGAAAAATCATGAATTTGTTACTTATCATGCCAACAAGAAAATAAAAGATTGTGAATAATGATTCCTGTTCTTTAGTTCAAAATATGAGAATTGCGAGCTCCTATTACATTCAACACCATCGTGTTGGCTTTTGTAACATACAATGCACTGTTAACATTTGCTACCTTTTGTCAGATATAACACACGTGCTCTGGGCATTTGCCTCATAAATGTTTGAAAATAATCAATAAACACATGAATAAAAGAATCCCCTTCTGAGCTCTGCCCTGATCTCCTGGCTGGCCTGGAGTCGCCATTTAACTCCAGCCATCAACAAGCACTGATAATGTTTCATGATTTATTAATAGGAAACTGAAATTGAGGTTCATCTGCTCTCCCTTTCTGCCAGTACCACAGGAGACGGACCAGCATATCTCTACATGCTGTCATGCACACGCAGGCACAAACAGACACACACATACTTGAACACACTCCTCAGCAATGTGGCTAATTCATGAGCATGTCCTAAGTAGTACTGAACCTAGACTGACCTCTCGCATCAGTGTGGTCAGTGATTAGACCTCTACTGATATTTCTGTGTGGAGCCTCTGGAAGCTATTTATAGCCCTGCAGAGACCATTGTCCACAAATCAGCCCGAATAACTGATGCAGTGATTCTGTCTGGCCTCTGACAAACAGAGAGACAAAAAATGCTAACACTAATACTTCCTACTCTGCTCTTATGAAAAATTGTCTGGTTTAAAAAGAAAAACGATCCCAAATAAAAACCACAAAGCTGTTATGCATGTTTGGTTTTCAGCAGTGCCTCAGAAGACCAGGGATGCGATGAGTGCTGAACCCTCAGTCCCATTTGTGACCCAACTCTCACTTACACAGTGTTTACACTGTGACACCTTGCCCTTTCTTCTGCTGTGTACGCACCTGTCCACCTGCCAGGGACCGAAGGAAGTGTTTTTAACAAGGCAATTCAGCTCCCTTTTGGGCTCATTTCTGCAGATTAAATTAAAATGAACTTCCTAGCAGCCATTGGCAAAAAAGAAAAAGCAAATATACAACATAAAAACTGCATTGCTGAGGAGGGAGGGGTTGCACTGGGCAGGTCTGAGGACATTTATTTATTCTAGTCTATTATTGTCGAACATAAAATGTAAGATCATAAATTAATTCATTTCTGAAAAGTCAGTGTGAAGTTTAAATAGGATTCAGTAATCAAAAAATACTGTTGAACACTTATTTTAAAGACGTGTCATCTTGCAGTTGTAATGTCGTTTCTGAAGCCAACAAACCGATAATAACCGTGATGGTTTGTCCGGAAACGTCATACTTTATATGTTATGCTTTAGTCAATGCTGCTTCTTCTCTAGCCTGTCATATCAAGAGTTCCACTGGGTGCTATTCTTAATCCAATTAACAATTCCCCTTGTGGCCTGTGTGGTAAAAATACACCATTTTATTTTTATTCTGCTGACACTCAGTCATACCCATTTTTGTCTTAATTCTTCTCAGAGAGCTTCTTTCGTGAATTCCCCTTGGTTGAGTTGCTTAATTGATTAATAACTCCCATGTGTTCCCAGTATTTAGAAATTGGTGATTTAAGGTGACCTATAAAATGATGTGGATTGGGGCTCTCCAGGACTATGGTTGGAGACCACTGCTTTCAAGAGACTAAGGGCTTGACAAAATAAAGTCTTTGACCTGCCCGAGAATCACACATTACAAGTCTGTAACCTAATTTATTGTTAGTAGCCAATTTATACTATTCATGAATTGAAGTGTGATAGGGTACAACTTCATAGTGGGTTCATGGGTGCTAACTGTAGCAACCACAAATCGCAGCTTCATTGGCAACTGTGTGCTTAGTCACTCTACTCCTATCATCTGGATCTGTCCTGGGGGACTGCTAGCTATTTTTGGAACTTAATGAAACCTCACATTTTTCATCTTAGTCAATCCACGTCTATCTTGCATAGAACGTTTCCTATGGTTTGTTTTGTTATTTTATGTTTCTGTAAGTGAATTGTATAGCTCATTGGGATGTGTTTTTATGTGACTAACGTGTTGGAAAGCTCTGATTCTCAATCTGCAAACTTATTCAGAGAGCAAGGGGATCTTTAAGAACATCATTACCATGTTCATGAGTTACGAATAAACAGCCTGTGGATTTAAAGTGGGATGTGCCATAGGCCGCTGTCATTCCCTCAATTATTCTCTTCAAATCATTATTTGACTTTCATGCAGTTTAATCTAAAAATAACTTATGAAGTACAGCTATTAAGCACTGCTCAGTTCGATTTTAACGCTGAAGGAATTATATGGGATCAAATTAGCATCGTGAAAGAGAAAAATTTAGTTGAAAACGTAATAAGAATATTGTGAAAAAAAAAATGGATATTTAGATAATATAAAACAATCAGTGGCGGAGTCAGGGGGCCACTGACCCCTGCTGAAATCTGATTTGCCCCAAGTGCCCCAGCCATCACTTCAAACTATTAGTGCAATTAATTTTCTGTTTCCCGTGTCCCTATTCTGTGTGCGTTAATTTCTTTTACCAAAGTTGTCATGTTTGTGTGTATACCACCCGGCAAGAATCCAGGTGGGACAGAGGAGTTATGCGCACAGCCACAGCCAGATTCCACGTTAGTTTCAAGACAAGACAGTTTATGGTAAATTGATCATTTAAATACTCTTGCTGTGCTGAATTTTATTTCTGCTATGACACTGACAATTTCATGAATGGCAAAAGCTAATGTTTTTTCACGGACATGTCCTCTTTTATCATTTAATCTCTTCCTAGCTACATTTTTTTAATATCTAAAAATGTCCAGGATTTGCCTTGCTTGTCCTTTTTCCAACACTGAATTACAATTCCCGGTGTGCATGTTTAACCCTTCAGCTACAGCTGCGCTAGGATTCGATCATACATGAATGGTGATATGTACGGTGATAGTGTTCTTCTACTTTAAACCTTTTTGAAAAACTATTGGTCATTAATAAACGACTGATGTCTGTAAAGACTTCAACAACCAATGAGAGGTTTTATTTCACTGGGGTGAAAAAATTCTAGAATCACTCCTGAAAAGAATAGAAAGCAAATGTATCAAAATGGTTACGATGCTACAATCTTTGCTTTTGCCACCGATTTCTTTGCTTTTGCTGATTTTTTTATCCATGAAGGTGGGCTTTAGAGGGAGGTGTAGGTCATGTGTCTCTATTGGTCCACTAGTTTTTGTGTGACAGTTCTTCCTGACACAATCAATGAGCAGGGTGAGATTGGTCTGACATGTCACCACTCTACGTCAAATCTTTTACTTTACCATTGATTGTATCCATATGACTGAGGGGGGTGCAAGTGAATGGCTTCAAAATGTAATTATAAACCAAGCATGTTTTTTAATGAAAGCTACAGACACATATTTCCAATCGCTTTCTACAGATTACAGATCGATTGCCATCTCACACACAAGTCATCTGAAAACCGTAAATTCTAACCCAGCTGTATACATGGGTAATTGTATGTAAAAATAATGTGATATATTGTTACAATTGTAAGTCGACCTGGATAATGGTTTCTGCTAAGAAATATAATAATAATAATAATAACCGCAAGAAGGGCAAAGAAGAACAGATGACCTGTAATACTGTTTTATTCTGTATTAAGAACTTTTTTTTTTTCATTTTTATAATAGAGTATTCTGGGATTCATGTGGATATGTTATATACAAAAAAATAATAGATTGGTTTGTGTCTGGTATTTGAGACAAATACCTCCAGTGTGTATTGCTCACACTTGCATTTTAAGGTCATGGTGACAACAAGTAGTTGAAACAACTCCACCTGTCACTCAGCACTGCCAGCAATATCAGTGAATACATTTGCTTTCCTTTAATCCAGTGCAGATGAAAGAAGCAGCAATTTTCCTCCAGAGACCCTGGATAGAAACTCCTTATATCACAGAGAAAAGCAGAAATTGCACAAGAACCCCCTACCTGAGTGAATTATAAGAAATCTGAAAGAAGTTATTAGTTTAAAAAATAAATGAATAAACAAATTAAAGTTTAATTGTATCCTAGTCCTATACTTACTTATTAACTGAATATCATTATAAAATGCTTCTAGGTTACATTCTCTTTCCATTTAGCCTTCTTTACATTTGACAGCTCCGTGTGCCAGGTTTGACTAGGCTAAAAAAGCAGCTGCCATTGCAGAGGGATAATTCCCCCCAGACAAACCCAGAAGCTACTGTAATGAAATGATAAAGGAGAAGCTGCACAGGTATGAAAGAACATCACCTTCCTATTGCTTGATCTACTATGCAAAACAAATTCCTGAAGGAAATGGGTTCTGAAAACTACTTTTTTCTTAATTTTTTAATGACTGTAAGTCCAGTCCCTTGCCCTGCAGTATGTAAACAGATCACAGCCCCTTGCTGTTTCTGCCTTTGGGCTGTCTTTCTGAGTATGTTTCACACTTTCCTTCTTGGTTTCTGTTTCACAGCAATGAACTGTTCAGCTGAAGAGAATGAAAACCTCCAGGTTGAAGACAGTCTCGGCACAAAGCTCTCTGAGGTGTGTCAGTTACGGAAGGACATTGATGAATTGAGGAATATAATATCAGACAGCTATGCTCAGGACATGGGAGACAACTGCATTACTCAATGACAATCTGTTGCCCCTCCGCAATAATGAACTGTGATATTTAATGCTGCTTTGTCACGCTACCTTGCAGTTCCATTACAGACCCATATTGGAAGATGGCCACTTGCAAATGAACTGGAAGGGAAATAGCTTTGAATTGTTTGTGCCGACGCTTAAAAAAAGAAAAAAAATTAACAGACAGAACAAGTAGGAAGTGACTAACAAGCATTTGTGTTTGCCAGGGATTTTCAAACTACTGAATGTAGGACCAAGCTGTGAATAGAGTTTACATACGAGTCCTTTGGATCTGAATAGCAGTATTAATGTTATGATTATTTTTAACAGATTATTGTTGGGTTGTATGTCGTTTTCATATGTGCTACATATTTTTTGTCTTGCTTTCTCCTCTGCTGAATTATTTTGGCTGTTTAAATATGTAAAGGTCCTCTTCCTGGGTATACAGTTACAGGTAGCTAACAGGAACTGTGGCTTTGGTCAGTGGCCCTAGGTGACTCTAGGGTCTCCTTTCAGTATTGTGAAGGTAAGCCTGTGAAATGACTTCCAGTGCTGCTCCTCTAAGTGCCTAGAAATATGTGTCCTCAAAATCCTGCAGTCAAGACCTTCCTAGCCAAATAGCTGAGCTGTCTGTCTGGGCCCAGGCTGACAGTTTTCCACTGTGAGTGTCCGAGCCGCCGGTCGGCAGGACCCTGCGTTGCACTCTGTCAGGTCTTGGCCTCTCCCCAGTTCATTCAGTGCAGGAGTTATGTGGGAGGGTGTTTCAGAACGCTTCATCTGGCCACAGAGACAAGTTACATGTTTGTGTTACAAAGGGAGAATATAGTGGGAAGGTTTATGTGAGGCTGAAAAGTCTTCTGTACCAAAACCCTGCTTAGAAGAGCCAATGATAAGGGTGTGCAAAATCACAGACACTCTATACAGCATGAACAGTGCAGACATGCAGGGGAAATGAAAATAGAGCCTGTTCAGTCAAACAGAACAAGCCAATTTCAGGAATTTACTCTCCAAGTATGACTAAAAACATCTCTTTCCCTGAAACTGCTAAGTAATCGTGTTATTAACACTGAATGTATTAGTGCCGGAGTTGCAGAACTCATGGCAGAACATTTCTTATAAGTGTGTGTAATATTTCTACCTCATCTTTCTTAGTAACGTTACTTAAAACAACATCTGCAAGATCCGTTATTTATTTGCCCTCTTGTTTCGGTCTTCTCTAACCAAATCACTCGGAGTACACGAGACCACAGGTCGTACAGGCACAGAGCACTCTGTTTGGGAACCTCGTTTTGTCACTTTTTTAATGGAGAGTATTTGTTAAAAGACCCACTGAGAGGGGTTAATGGACCCTCACACTGCCAACACACCTGTTCAGTCATCTCTGGGGGTATGCAGAAATGGAATCAGACTTGGTGAAATTGGTGACCAAAAAATTGTATTTCATTTCCAGTCTGCACTCCATTTAACTGAGCGAATGACAAGAGGAGAGCAGACATTACACAACACTGGAGTCTCAACTGCTGTTCTGGCTTTAGTGTTGCACCGTATTGAGGTTGAAGGGTATTCTGTAGGCATTAACAATTCAGTTCATACAGTGTAGCTTTGTAATGCCGAGAACTGTTTTGCTTTTACTTAAAGCCTAATGTGATGATATAAAGAGTAAAGTACAAAGACTGTAACAGATCCATACAGTGTATATATTTTGTTAGTTTAAATAAATGTATTGACCTTTTAGGGACATTTGTAGGGTATTTTCCCCCCAAATGTTATTTATTTTGTTTTTGTAATATGTACTCTTGACTTTTATTTAACATTTTATATCATACTTTGTCATTTATTTATGTCTTACAAAATGATGTACAGTGGTCCTGTCATTTTGACAGAATGGTTGCTTAATATAAGAGACGTACAGGATTAGCAAGCCCTATATTATTGCCAGTGAATTAGACCGACTTGTTCTTCATTTAAAAGCCTGATGATGTTGAAACCAAAGAAACGATATAAAAAAGAGCACAATCTACTGATCGATTATGAAGTCAGCTGCTTGTGACGTTAAGTATTGGACCATTGTAGTTTCACTTTAAATGCATCAATTGTATGAAGGCCAGAATGTTCCCTTATTATGAAGGGATAGTTTAACTTAGAATTACCAGTATTTAATTCTTCGGCTTCGGATCAGAATCACTGACGTTGCTTGATCGACATCTTTGTGCTTCAGGGTCTAAAATAGGTTAATCTCATTTCCCGTTTATTGAGGTCCAACACTGTTCCAACAGCGAAGTCTTAAGTCTGTGTTGGCCGTCTCAGCAGTCTAATATGCTAGAAAAAGCATATGTTTAATTATTTATATGAAGAAGATGCATGACAAGCCCTACACAATGTTTATGAGACGTACGATACAGTGAGGAACAACATTCACATTGTGTATTCACTTTTTATTACAGGAGCACACTGTAAATAATTTGCTCTTCTAAAACATTTCTACTAGCGATAGTTTTAGCAACTCATCCTCACATCTTGTGTGAATCTCAGAGACATTAGGACAGAGCAGATGTCTTCAATTCTAAACAGTCTAACACATAAACATTTATATAAATTAAAAGAAAGATAAATTCAGACCGATAGAAAGACAGATAAAGTGCTCCGTTTACAGGTACATTAATTTAAGAGGTAGTTTTATAGTCTGTCCTGCAGTGGGGAGGGCAAGTAGTAAATCTTGTGCAAGGGATTCTCCCCAATATCCAGTTGAAACCTTACGTTTGTAAAGGAGTCACTGGACAACAGTTGGGAGATTCACAGCCGGAGACATTTCTCTGCAGTGTGATCTTGGCCATTTAGGGACATTGTTGGGTCATCTGCCAATAATGATTAGTAGAAAGCAGTGTGCTCTGAGAAAACAACTACAGAAGAAGGGGTGTGGTAGAAGAAGCACAACACATCAGTTGGCTTCTGCATTTGTAAGGGTCTCTAGTCTGTGATTAAATGATATTGAAGGAAAACATTTCACTGTAATAATTAACTGAAACAATCTATGCAATTCCAATATTTAAATTTGAATACATGTAAATATAGTACATGTATATATAAAAAAGAAGCATTAGCTAGTTGCATGATCCAGAGGAGTGATCGTTTCAGGGGAAGCGGCTGAATTCACTGAGGGACTGTGTGTAGAGCTCTGTATGTGCACCTCAGTGCTGTACAAATTCACCAGGAAGACGGCAAACCATTTAATATCTTTTTGTTAACTGACTCGCATGTTGTCATCAAACGCCATGTTGCTAATCCATAGTAGCAGGCAGTGCATCATCAGCTCATTAGATAACCCAAATCTGAGGCTCGACCTAACACATCACGAATGCCTTGCAACTGTATTGTGAATGTCTGGCTACCAGGAAGCACACATCATGACTGTTTGGGGTGTTTGTAAGTTCTGAATAGAAGTACTGTACTCGGACACAAAAGGGAAATGTGCGTCAGGAGCCAGTCACTGCAAGATATTACAAATGGAGGCCGCTGGATGGCTTCGATCATTGTGTCCATTTTCTACTGTTTAAGCTTTTAGTTTTGCAGATAGATTTTATGAATGCCAAAGTTATATTTATATAATAAGAAATCTTCTACAAATATTAACTAGTATTTTTCCATTGGAACGTGCTTTTGCTCTTATTTGTACAGATGTGAAATAAAATATATTTTTTATGTAATATAACTTGCTGTTGGAATGTTTTGTTTCGTTTTCACTTAATTAGCCACTGGATATGCAAATCAGTGCATCTAAATTACAAAGGCAGAGGCACATAAGCAACAAGGTATCTGATTCGAAATATATTAGTGTTAGTCAGATATTTGTTGTTGAATGTTGTTTGTATATCTTAAATATGTATCAATTTTTAAACTATGAAGGAATTCTCTATGGAATATGGAATATTCACCCAACCAGGTCAGTTATATTGCTCTCATTTAATTAGAATCATTACACTTCTATAGTGCTTTATGTAGACACCCAAGGCACTTCACATGTTATGGGGTCCCACCACCTCCACTTTATAGCACCCCCCAAAGTGCACCAATATACTCCACACACATCAACTATTCGGTAGGGAGGTGAGCAGAGGGAGATTGATGCCAATTATTTATATTGTTGAGGGTCAATTTTTATGAGGCCTTTATAAATTAGGGCCATAGTAGGAATTTGGCCCTAATTTGGGTAATACCCCAGGCCAGGGCTTCCTAACCTTTTCCATCCCAAGGCCCACTTGATCAACATCATAAACCTTTGAGGAACCAATACCCACACAATCCATTCAAAAACACAGTTTAAATACATTTAAATAAATTAGATATATTTGCATAAATTGTAGATGACATCACACTAGCTAGTAAGTGTATAGAACTGAATGAAAATCATTCATCATTACAGCTAATCCATATAAACAAAATACAACATCTCCTTGTAGTTTAAAATGAGTTATCTAACATTTAAATATTTTATTTACCAGCCCACGGTTTATTTATAGGTAGGCTATTGATTTAACTTGCATGAAACATGTTAATCTTCCAGTTAGGCCTTTACTCATAATAAAGTGTTTGCACGTTTACGTATGCATATTAGCTTTAATTTGTATTTTATTCAATACAGAAAATAGTGTCGAAATTAGGGAATCGGTGTAAAACATTTGATGTATACCCCAGTGTTCAGTAACATTAAGAAAGTCACCACTATACTGAAAGTAGTAAAGACACTGGAACACAGGAACCTTAATAGTTGGGTTAACTAAGAAAAAAACTTCCTTCTAAAATTTGTGTCAACATTAAATATTTTTGGTATATAACAATAATAATAAAAATAATAATTATTGGGTTGATAAAGTTTTTTTAGGATCGCAGCCTCGATAATGAAACGGTTCAAGAAACTTTAGCTTGATATTACAGGTTAATGTAAGCAATATATTAAAATAATAACTAAAAAGTAGAATATACCATTATACGTTTCGTTATAAAAGATTAAATTTAACTTCCTTGTAGAAATTCGTAGCACATCGCTCTGTGGATTGTGCAACAGCGTTGCTACGATTAATTAAACTGTGATACCCAATGAATGGTGGATAGTCAAATTAAAGCTCCATTAAAATAAACAGCATAATCTTAATATTAATGTACCATGCACGATGATGACCATCCCCAGCTAAATGACACAAAACTCGCATATATAGCCTATTAATAGTGTATAAAAATAACTTAATAGGGTGGAGTACTTTTAGGTTATTGTGCAGGGATCATGATATTGGTATTGGAGAAGTTGGGGGTTAAAAATATGTATGTAGGTCTGTATATTTATTTTGTGTAAAATAAAGGCAAGGATCGTCTCCCTTCTTGATGTAATTTCATTCGTATCCATTGACAATCAAAAGTTACAGCTTTGATTTAACGAGAGCTGCCACTGACCGACTCATCCAAAGGACGGTACCTATTCATCACAGCACAGTGTCCCCATCCCTGTCCTGGGGTATTGAGAGCCACACACACCACAGGTGCCCCCTACTGGTCTCACCAACTCCTCTTCCAGCAGCAACCTTCATTTCCATCCAAGTACTGGCCAGGCCAACCTGCTTGGCTGCAGTGGAGTGCTTTGTGTTGAGCTGCAGGGTGGTATGGCTACTGGTTTACCATCCAACTTTCCAGTCAACTTTCATCCAATCAATTTACAATGCTTCCCCTCAACTGTGTTGCTGGGATATTATATTATTGCTGGAAGCTGCTGCTTACAATTGGCAGACACAATGGAATGAGTTATTAAATATGACAGAACTGCTCATTTTGTACATCAAGGTAACTCTTCCATCTTGTGCAGTTCATTGAGACACCCTACCTTTACAGCTGTCAGTGGATTACAATATCTGTCAATCTCTCAGTCCCACCAGACCAGGACACATTAAAGGTACAGTAGCCTACATCAAAAGGAGAAAAGGCTTCAGTCCAGATCTTTGAAGTCCTCTCCACAGAGATGGAGAACAGCACTCTCCCGCAACAGGCTCAACACAGCAGTTGTGCCTTCACCACCCTCACCTCGTTTCTTCATTTATTTTGCTACATTATAAAACGGAAAGCTGGCCAGTATAGTTCTGCATTTGCTTGGTTTTGTTTTGCTTTGCTTTGCTTGGTTTTATGTGAAATGGCTGGAATACATTATACTAATTTGAAGTAATGCTACCTCTTCTACATTCTCTATCTTTTTATTTGGAGCCTTTGGGATTGAGGAGGAAAGAAAGAAAGAAAAAAAAAAAAGATATACAGAAAATCAAGATCCTTTAATTTGTGGCTCTCAGCACTGGGAACAATTAATTTCTCACCATCAACATTTTATTATGTTTAAAGAACAGACTACACTAAAGGGTCGACCACATCAAAAATAAACACGGTTTTGCTTACCGTCTCTCTTCTTTTTTATTTGTAAGCATGTTTTGTCCTGGGCCAGTTTGGGTGTAGTTAAATTAAGGAAATTAAATTAAAAGCTGCAGTCAACTGCTCTCTTGGTGTGAACACACATTTTCTCATTATATTTTAATTAACCATTATTGCCCATAAAAACACATGGCTGGTACTCTGCTTCTCATATGGAAAGAATGAGGCTTCTGTTTTTGTTTAGATACCCATTGCTATCTTACCATAAGGGCTATGTCTGGGTGACAGCAGGACCAAACACAATCAGTACAAACAAGCTACAGCCAAGGAGGACTGATTAACTCTGAATGCCAAGGCCAGTGATGAGCCCCGTTAACAAGGCTAATGAAGAGACTGAGGAATGACTCCACCAAGTCCACTTATGTTTACATAGGAGGCATCGGATCAATTGTTCTGTTCAAACCAGGGCAATTAAAAATAAGAAAAAATAATCTGTCGGGGCTCAGTGTTGTGATATCCATCTGAAATTGAGGGATTTGGAATGAATAGTGTGCCGTAAAAGTATTTTCTGTTTTGTTGCGCAGGAGAAAATCAAGAATAGGACTCTCTGACCCCAGGCAGCCACAGGTGAGCCCGAGTGATGAGGCTTTGATCACGTATTTAAATCGAAACTGAAGTAACGACTGGGGCCGCCCATGGTGACTATAGCCAGCGGCTTGGCTTCCTGCCCGTTTCCCGTGCGTGACATCAGAAGGTACCAACCCCAGAGGACTTCATTAGCTTAGGACACATTATACCTTCACAGCAGCACGCACTAGCTCAAGCATTTTAAACGGATACGATGGGGGGAGGGATTATTTTAATTGACACCAACAGAATTGGCATTGCTCGGATATAACAGATAAGGATGCATATCTACTTTTAATACTGCCTTATCAATATCCAAAATTCAAGCCAATGCCGATCCGGTTTTAAATACACGGTATAACTTTTTGTCTGCTTTCTGGAATTGTGATTGTGATCTATGACATCTGTGTTTTATAATCTGTATCATCAGGCGTGGCGATGGCGGGAACTCAAGCACAGGGCTTTCGATTTCATGGGTACCTTTTAATTCACAGCTAATTAAGACGCACTGATGAATGTATGGAGCTTTTTCTTATTTTAGTGCCCTAAGACCATGTCCTAGTAAACTGAATGTGTAAATACACATTACACCACATGTAAATCTGACAAAACATGCATGTTTTTAATAGTCTATCTACTGTATATAAACATATGTAATCTATATAGTTTAGAAAAAAGTATTAAATGATTGCATGTTGTATTTCAATGTATTATAAATTGCATATTTTATAATACATACTTTACCCCCGTAAAGGTCCACTCATCCCATCTTAGTAGAAGGAGAAAAACATAACCCAAACATCACAGGAGGAGTACATTTCCCAGGTTATCCAACCCTAAACCTAATAGTGCTGCTTAACAATGAAGGTTAAGACTCAAACTAGAGTAATGCTTTGTGTTGGGTTAGCGGATCTAGGCTTCCTCAGTATTAGAGATTCACACAGAAATGCAACAGGATCTCCTGTGAAGGCACACTGCATTGACTTCCACAGGGTCTGACTGTTTCCCTTTGTTCCTTTTGTCCCCAAGCATTTTCTTGCATCCTTTGGAGCTCAATTGATTGTTGTTAAGCAATCCATGCATTATAAGTGCAATAGGACTGTTACAAAAATAGTTTAGCTTAACATATTTCTGTTTAATATAGTTGCATTTGCCAAACTTCACTGTGTAGAGACCACAAAGACAACAGAGCTGAGTAATCTGGTTTAATGGAAAAAGTGCTTCACTGCAGCCTGTGTGCATTTCCGTCACACTGAAAACAGGTGTAGCGCACACTCTTTACCAGTTAACCACAGGCTACATTATATGGCACTTGCAGCACCTACAGCAGCCACATGCACACTGACACTCAACGTCACCGTGCGGACTTCACTCAGCAGAGACCCCTACAAAAGAACCAGCATCCTTTCCACTAGCTGTGCTGTAGACGGAGCGTAGCCTGAACAAAACCCAGTGTCTCCAGCTCATCTCTGAATAGAGAGAGCGCTGGCTGAAGGCCACCTCAACTCACGCCAAGGACACTGACACACTGTACTCTTGCACTGAAGGCATGCTGGGGGTAGACAGCCATACCTTTGAGCAGGATAACACAGCATTCCTAAGCTCATGAGTGGCCACAGCCTGCAAGAGGAATCTGGGCACTTCCTCGCCTGGGAACTCCACACTCCACAATGACCAACAATCATTCAGACGAGCACCGAGGAAACGCAGAGATAGATAGAAATGGAGTTCAGAATGTGATACCCTTTTTCAAAAGCATTTTGTTTGGCATCTAAAAAAAAAAAAGAGAAATTGCACTGCATAATTCAACATCCTTGAAATATAAACATCAAAGGAGGGGAAAGTCTATAAAAATGCTTTAAAAATGAAGGCATTCAACTGCCTGAAACACCTAAGACACTACAGGTTATTAAATGAGCTGAATCGTCAAATTTCATTGCTCCCCACAGGCAGATGCAGGCTGATCAAAGATAGAGAATCGAAAGAGGAGGATTTGAATAGCCATTTTTAATTCTATTACATGGTGTAAATTGATCAAAAACAGTCCAGCCACAGAAGTGAGGGCAGGGACTATTTTCAGCAGAATTCAACTCTGAATGAAAAGGGGGAGGGGCTACTAATGAAAAGGTCAGATGTCAGAACTCTGTAATCATACTCCATCCTTATACAAATAATGAGAACAAAATATCTTCTACTGGGTTGGAATTTCACAGGAGTGGGAATTAGAAGTTCTGAAGACATCTTACTTGCAGTTTCGCTCTGTCCGACCCACAATCAAAAGCTTTTACTTAAACAAAGGGACTGAATTAATTTCATACATAGTTCAGGTTATATTGAGGATGCGTTAGCTTTCTGACTGATAAGTGCTATATCTCGTTATATTGTCACTGTTAATCTCCTGCCAAAGGGATGTCATTGTGATAAAAGCTTCTTTCAAGGGTAAACATTGTGCTTCTCTGAGCCGAGTGATCACATAATCCTTTTGCCAAAGATATCCTGTCCTGAAACATTCCAGCAAAGAAAATGAGCCATTAAAAACAAAGTGGCGGCACACAGACGGGACATAATCAGTCTATTGTTGGCAGTGTGTCAGAAAATATGAATTGGCTAAAATTCAGAAAACATACTAATACAATGTCATTTTTCCTGAATGTGTTCCAGATTAAATACATTAATCTATAAGGGTGGTTACGAAATGTCTCCAATTTATATTTAGTATAAAAAAACTCTGATGTGTTGACAAACTTTCATGTCGGAGAAATATTTGCCTTAGCATTAGTCATATTACAGCTTTCCTCTCTGAACTACATTATTATTATTATTATTAATTTCTTAGCAGACGCCCTTGTCCAGGACAACTTATAAAATATAAGAGCAATACAAAGTGCAAATAAACAGTGCAATTCAAGGCATAATACATTTTACAAATTCCAATTTACACAAGATATGTATGTATACAAATGTATACAAGATATACAGTAAACAATATGAGGTCTTACATCCTAGATTGTAAAAGCTGATAAGTGCAGATAAGATGTTAGGTCACAGTCAAGGGCCAGGGGAAAGTGAGCGTAGGGGAAATAAAAAAAAACAATGAGTACTAGTAAAGCAAGGCAAGTAATATGACAAAATGTATCAGTGCTATCTTACAGGAGACTAAATGACAAGTACTGTCTGAAAAGATGCCGCCTGTTGGGAATGGGAGACGGACGGACACAGGAAACCCAGTCCAAGCAGAGTTGCATGATAATTTGAAACGGTTTGCAAAGCTAAATAAGGAAACGGATGAGAAATCACATCTCCACTCCTGCTCTATAAATGTTAAACGTATGTTGCGTTTCAAGTGTCTACATTGTAATATTTTGTTTGCCAAAGATGGCATCTGTTATAGCCGTTTCAAAATCTGCAGTGTCCAATGCATCACTGCAACTGGGTTACAGTTCAGTGTGAAATATGGTGCTTCAAGCAACTTCATTAGTGTGATGTACAAATGAAGAGGAGGGCAGAAGCCCCAGTGAGAATATCATTACCATCGATCGGCCAGCATTGTGGCTCTTATAGGGTTTGAGTTTTTTTTTTTTTTAACTATAAAACATTTTAAACTGTAGAATGCATTGCTGCCACCATGGATGGATGAATGGATGGCATTGTCAATGTATTTCCCCCTCCCCCACACCATGGGCTGTTGACCATTACAGAATAAGAAAACTCATTGACACTTTATGCTATATTGTGAATTTGCTGGATGATCTGTGCAAGGAAAATGTTATTTAGGCTATTCCCCTGTTTCAAATAAAAACAAGCTACAGACAAGCAGTAAACTTATCATTTAGAATTATGGTAACACTTAACATACAGGGTTATAAATTTCTCTGTTGCTTGGGCCCTATACAAGTGGTTTTATTTTTAATACTTTTAGTTTTCTCTTAAAAAAAGTTTTACAAGAAATACATATATTTTGTTTTAGTTTTATATACATATTTATGAAGAAGAGAGCTGAAGGGAGGTGGAACTGGAAATTAACTGATTTCCAGTTCTGGATCAGGATACCACCTTCTGCTGTGGGTCAAAA
Source organism: Amia ocellicauda (assembly GCF_036373705.1). NCBI lineage: Eukaryota > Metazoa > Chordata > Actinopteri > Amiiformes > Amiidae > Amia > Amia ocellicauda. Next base: position 47,623,832 of record NC_089850.1, read on the forward strand.
TGAATCCGAGAGCCCCTCACTAACCATGATGCGCAAATAAAAATGGAATACAGCTATTTATGAACTAGGATAAGATCTTCTGGATAGCACTGCCATTTCTATGTGAAAACACTTCAAAATCAGCAGAGAACAGGCTACTGTATGCATTATTTAAAAAGTCAGGACTCCCACAGATCAAATATTCCTTTTTATTCCGATTAATTTGACTCTCACCACCAGAAATACTGTAACTCCGCTTTTACGGAATGTGTTCAGTGCAAACACATTCATGGAGTTGGATATTTGGGTTTCGGATCATACAAACCTACTCCACAAAACAAGCCAGGATATTATATTAAATCCCACAAACCATATATAACATTAGTAAATCATACCGTGTCTTTCAATGAGCTTTTATCTTTACAGGAGTGTAAAATGTGTGTGAGAAAGAACATGTAGGTTATAGATGACAGATCTCTTCATGTGCACACACATTAATACAGCACCACACTAAATATGAACAATTTTTTTGTTTTTTGTTTTTTTAATTCTTACCCAATAAAAGTAGTCACAAAGACTGGTGTTATGAAATGAGTTGGAGAGAACACACAATATTGTTGGAATCAGTCTTGCAGTGGTTTAACATCTGCTTTAATGAAACGGGTTAGAATGTGCTCATGAAACTGTCCACTTTATTACACTGAGTTAAGGAAGTTTAAATTGGGCGGGAGAATGAAAATGATGAGCACCAAGGAATTAAAATTCAGTTTGCTACGAACAATATTAATAGGCCTACTAATTCCCATAGCAAGTGTAATTTATGTATATGTCAATGTTGTGCGAGAATAATTTGTTTTTCCAAGTTAGCCATTGTATTTGTTAACAATGGAAGGGTGTTATTAAATTAGTTTTTTCACACTATATATTATTGAAATATAAACATTATTTTATTTCAAAGGGTGCATAGCCCATACTTGTGGACTGTGTCTTTTTTCAGTTTAAGATTCTATTGGATTGAGGTCTGGAAATTGTGATGACCAATCAAGAAGACTGTTGAGTTAAGTTAATGTTAAATCATAGGTGTGCTTAGATTTGGATAAAAACTGAACAGAAACTTTCCTAGATTATTTTCACTACAAATGTATGCCTAGTATTACCCGAATGAGTGTAATGAGTGTGCAGACACTGTGGCAAGAGATCTTGCAGTTTATAATTGAATGAATGATTTTCAGAAAAATGCGTAACAGTGAGCGTCTAACGGTTCTATATTTAACACCTGAAAAGGCAAAAAGCTGGTAAGACAAAACAAAAAACAAACAGTCTCCTTACATACTGAAGAACATCACATATCAAATTACATTAGACAACACAGAACAGTGATATTCAAATTTTAAATAAAGGACATTATTGCTGGCAATCAGAATGAAAGGAAACAATGACCAATGCCAAGAGCAGCAGAACGCAGTTCAAAAGTAACACCCAGAGGGTATTTTTAGTCCAGCACTGTACATGTTTTCACATTCACATCTGGCAGCTGTGAATGTTAATTAAATGCTTTAGACCTGAAAACCTACTCAGACAATTTTCACAAATCTCTACCTTCTCCAGCCCTGCTTCATCACTAGGCCACATGGAGTCTCATTTATGCAGCAGTTTAGTGCCAAATATGATCCTCAATGTTAAATCAAATGATATTTTTTCCAAATCAAAGCCACCCCTGGAGAAAATGGCATACTGCTAGAACATACAAACTACAGACGGGAAAGAAAAATATTTCTTCAGATGCTATTCAAAACTTAATATGTAACAGACTGCAGTGTAGCTGCATTTTCTAGAAATACATCTACTTATAGCATAAGCTTATATACAAATGTTGTACAGTAGTGTACATTTTTTAAGGGTAAAGAATCAAGTATTGCATCCATTTCTGTATAATACATGATCCAGTGGGGCTCATGTATTACTTAAATCATTTACATAGAAATGACTTCTACGCAGTGTTTACATGAATACTGAAAACAATGTTTACCGAAGGTCCTATACACCTAAATAAGGAGAGCAAACTGTCAGTAGGACTTTCGCACCAGAAACTAAACCTCAACAAAATGCCAGTTTCTCAGCAATCTACCGACATCTTAAATATTTAATAATGCAAGAAAAAAAAAAAACTGAACTGAAAGTAGATTAATAGCCCCTTTATCTTGTGCATTTCCTCCCCTTGTTGATATTTACGGCTTTGTCCTGCAGGGAACGTCATACAATAACTCCAATTCCACTCTGGTCTGAGTAAATATGCACATGTTCACATATAAACAAAGGGCACATTGCGGTTAAAATAAGACACTGACAGCTTTCTTCAAACCATGAAGGTACTGAAGTTTAAAATATGAACTAGATCAGTGTCCCAACAAGATCAAATTATACATTGAGAATCAATTGAAATCAATAGGTTAAAAAATGGATGGTCTTGATTAACAGGAACAATTTTTTTTATTACCGTTCTTGTAGATCCAGGTTTTCAATCAAGCATTAGAAATTAAGAGCTAATTTTATTAATAGATAGGACAAAAAAACATTTAAAAAAAAAAAGAGACCTGTAGTCAAAACCCTTTAAAAAAGGTTTTGGGACTCATTTAAACTACCCTTACCAATATCTGATCAAGCCTAGAGAGACACTTTTGATTATATAAAATAAGCTTTTACTTCTAGTATGACTTAAATGCACATTTGAAAGAAACCAGAACCCCCAAAGTCCATGTTAATGCAGAAAGGCTTGATGGGGTTGTGCAGTGTATGCCGAGCGATAAGTGATCGCTGTCCAGCTAATCTAAAAAAAGCTGGAAAACTGCTTTATATAAACCGTGAAAAGGCAATTTCAGCCTTTTTTTTTTTTTTTTTTTTTTTTTAAAGTGGTTTCTGAATACTATATTTAATTTATAGGGACAGATGGCTTAGGAATACCAATGAATACTGGAGGAGTAGTACTAGAGTAGTCTTCCCATCAGAGTTCAGTGCATTGATAAACATGGACGGAAGCGCTGTTATTTCAGCCGTGCGAAAGGTATCCATGTAGTTTCCTTCTGCTATTGCTTTATGGATAATTCATGTATAGGACTTATTCATTCCTTAGTTTTTGTCAAAGGGTTATCGTTTCATCTAGGATAAGTTGTGCATCAATCTTTATAAAACAGTTATTCTAGACGCACATTTCTAAAGGAAAAGTGGAACAATATCCGTTGGGAAACTTATGTATCACAGAATATTGTGCAAAAAATACCTGCTGGGGGAGTGAGTTTAATAACCATCTAAAAATGATTATCAAGAGGTCTTTTTGCAGAGTTGAATGTGATGGTGTTCAAATGGAAAAAAAAAAAAAAAAAAAACGCACGGCACACATTATAGGGAGCATCCATATGGTTTACTCAATCCAAGACATGGCCCAAAATCCATGCACAAGGTGTATGGCACAAATAAAATCTAAAATTACAGAAATAAAAGCAGAAATGCATTAATAATTCAAACTGACATGAATGAAGAATTAAAAATAATTCGGAGGAATCGCTTCATTTAGGAAATCCCTCAGATATCACTACATTAAAAACACTTAAAGATATATCAATTACATTAGAGCTAAAATACTTAAAAATCTCCTTACAAGACATTAATTATATATCCCTGACTTTCATCACTCCCACTACAGCATCAAAGCCGCTGAAGTAATTAAAAATACAGTAAGAGCAGCAATCTCCATGCTACAGGGGAAGCGCACGTCTCAGTTAACAGATGGCGAGTAAAAACCAGGTGAGACTGAGACCAATACGCAATATCCAAGTCTTGCTTGAGCACTATGCTGCACAAATCCCTTCACAGCCTCCATGTACAGCTGCTGACCGGAGTGTAAATAAAGCCAGATGATGCGACTCAGGTGGGCAGAGAGGGAGTCTCCATGAAGGTTGCCTGAGGAAAGATGGAACGAGCAATGGATATAAATGGCTGAGGCATCGGTCTACTCCAAAAACCAACTGTAAAGTCATTGATTCACCATCACCTTTCAGTGTTAAAGAGATTAAATACATGTAAAGGAATAAAGAACAGTTTAGGACTACAAAAGACATTTCCAAAATTCAATTTTTTAGCTTTCCCTAAATATGACCCCAATGGCAGCATCTTAATAATCCAGTCTTTGACAATAGTAATGAAAGACTACCATGTAAAATACAGATGAGCTTTCTACATTAGTTGAAAATTGTAATTGGGAGAGTCATCGCATAGAGCGTAACGCGATGAATTGCCGATTAACAGTTGACACAATTTTCCTATAGACTAATTGTTAAGCATGATCCTATTTTGAGAGGAACAAAATTAAGTAACCCCTCAGTGCATTTTCTTTTTAAATTATACATAATGCTTTAAAATCTCACACAAGACCTTATCAATTGTAACAAATCTCTGCCTAACATGTACAGCCAGTGCTAGATCAAATTTAAACTGCATAAGTAGAAGCCGACTGTCTAGAAGGGAGGTCTGCATCTATTTTCATTACCATTGTAAATTAGGAGGCAATAAAGATTCATGCTTTCATAAAAACATTAAATTGCATGTTTTTTCACACTTGCAAATGTTTATAAAGCATATGGTATTGATCCAAGGCATTCAAATATTGGCCTGGTTATCACAACAAAACCATTAACTTTCAGATGATAACTCAAAGTTACTAAAACTCCGCTCCTTCTGTTCTGGGACTCGCAGACATGAGCCAGCCTTGTACACTCAGCAGTGAGTACATCAGCCAAAGACTGTGTTGGAAATTAGATGAGGCTCCCTGGGGAAGCACTGGCCTACTACAGAGCTAGGGGGCACCCTTCCCATGACCTCTGTGTGCCATCTCATTTTCAGAACAAGCAGGCTACACACAGGGAGGCAAACCCATTAGGAGAAGCCTTGAACTATTAAATGTACATGGAGGGATGTAGTGTGGGGATGATCCAAGATTAAAATAAAGATAAATGCCTTTACAGAGATGTACCAGTCATTGATCCTGTATGTTTAGCTAGAAAATCTAATAAAAATGTAAATAATGCAATTAAAATGCTAATGAATGACTGGTAAGAATGTTGGCCTTTTGTGGAGACAAAAGTACACATTTAAAGAGAAGTCAAGTCCTGCTTAAGGAGTGGTCTTGCAAATACAGAATCACCTTTGCAAGGGGAAAACACTGCAGTGGCTGGTTTCACAGACCCAGGTTAGCACAGTTATAATTCCTCACCATAAAAATCACTTGTATAATTAGTTATAATAACTATAAATAAGCTAATCCCCATTGAAATAAATTACAAATCTTTGCAAGACAGCTTCTTTATATGGAGACCTCAGCTAATTGCGCAGAAAAATCTCAGTATAGTTAGAATCTGAACGCTTACATTATTAACACAAACTGTTAAAGAATGCCTCTGCATCCTCAATCTCTCCAGACAATTAACTAATGAGCCAAGTTATGAAATTTGCCATAGCATCAAATGTAATTTATGTATAGAAAATACAGCATAAATACTAATTCAAATACATTAATGGGAAAATGTCCACATCCTTGAACTGCCCATATCAGATTTGTAACCATTAAAAAAAAAAAGATACTATTCCCCCAAGATTAGATGAGATTTCATTTTGCTGGGGAAATGTAATTTCTTTTTGGCTGTCAAAAACAAACACAGGTAGTCACAATTCATCCATCAGATTGGTCACTGCTCTCCAATATCTCATTAGGCTTTGACAGACATTTGACATGGACTTTCACTGGGTAGCCTCTCAGACTGTAACATCTGACAGCAACAGAAAGTCCTGAATATTGATATCACTGGAAGGCAGGGGATCACAATATCTGCACTATAAAGTCCCCACCAAATATCACATATTACAGATTGTCTTTTAGTTCCCTCTTTAGAAGACCCATTTTCAGTATTTCCAGCAAGCGCAAGTAAATCCCCACAAGGTTGCTTTCCCACATAAGTCTATGAAACCCCAGAGATGGGAGAAATTTAGATGACCCAGCCAACTTCCACACCTAAGAGCAAGAGGCTAAAGCTCAGCTGATCCCTGAAACCAGCATCCCAGGCCCAGTTAGTGCCACCATGCCAAGCACGAACCTAGAAAACACCACCATGCGAATATTGAGCCATACAAGCATTTGCATGAAGAGAAAATTCAACATGTGCAATAAATCGTACATTTACAGAATGGTGTCAAAATAGCACCAGAGTGCATCCATGCAATCACTACTCCTGAATCTACTTCAGGTGCTTTCCCTACATTGTGGAGTAGTGACACTACACCTTCATTCAGCAGCTAAAGTGACTAAATGATATTAACAATTTGAGATTTGCTCATGTCAACTAGACAAAACTTGACAAGCATTTGTTGATCCAGAGGGTCTGAGAAAAGCCATGCTGTGGCCTCCAGAATACAGAACAGAAATATTCCCCTAGGTCAGGATCTGCGTGCCCAACATCCCAAAACTAAAAACGCTCTCCACTGCTTCTATTAACCATCATAGAAAATCACTTGAGGCTGTGAAATGTTGGCCCAAATTACCTTCAGATATCTTTGTGTCAAACTGCAAAAGCAGGTAGAGATCCTCTGACAGCAGGCGTCTGACCCAGGTGTTTTCCTCTTGAAAAATCCAGTCGTGGATCAGCCTCTTTCTGCGCAGAAACACTTTAATGTGCTCCAGGTAGACAGCACAGCCAGACACCATGTACAGCCTATCAAAGGCAACACACGGTAAGCAGCTTTAGTTACCAGAGGATTATAGCAGTTACAGTAGCCTTAACAGCTTTTTGGGCTTTACATTTCTTGATACTGCTTTGGCAGCCTTGGTGGTACAATATTTAAAGATCACTCACTTCACCGACAAAATTGAATACTAAAACAACCTACTTCTTATTTTGTAATTTCAAGGAAAGAGATTGGTAATGCCACTTATGTTTTGCATTTGTAAAAAAAGGTGTTGACCACCCCCCAACCTCTACCCAAAAAAATTAAATCCTCTCCAAGTGTGTTACTGGAGTAAATCTCACTTTGTTCCAAGAACAACTGGGTGGTGGGGTGGATTGATTGGATCAGCCCCAACACACCTAGTCCTACTTCAATATAAGCATACACTCATAAGTGTAAACCAGAGTCCCCAAAGACGAAGAAGTCACTGTGCTTCCTTTGTTGGACCACAACTGCATTGCTGGTTATACCTCCCTGCTTTTTTTTTTTTTTTAAACTTCAAGCTTTCAAGCCAAACCTGCTTCATGCAGAAGTTGACAAAACACTGATACAAAGCAATACTGAATCTAGGGATTAATTAGCAAACGCGCTTCAGTTTCAGAATGCTGAGCCCTTGTTCAGTTATTATAAGTCAGCACTGAGTTTTCTTTGCGTTTGAAGATGTCCTTCATGCATGAAGGACATGAAAAATATTAAAAAGGAGCTATAGATCCACTTGAGTATCTTAAATTGTGGAAAATGCAGGAATAAGGAATAGTTATAAATCAGATGAACGTTGCAGTGATCATGCAGAAAGCATCCTTGTGTTTTACCAGGTTCTGCTATGAAATGCTCAGTTTTTACTGAATCGCCTCAATGTTTTAATTATTAAACTTCAGTATTATAAGAAAACCTCCAAGGTGCTACACAAGAATCGCTGCTGCTCTGCCTACATGATTTAATATTTTGTGTCTGATAAAGGAAAATCAGTTAAATGGGAAACCTGAACAAATAAGATTCATACAGGATACAAACATCCTGCACGTTCACTGAATGGAACGTGTGAAAGTTACTGCACCTCGCAATAACCAAGAGTGCAAAGCACAGTAGATAAGCAAGGCTTTTTACTGATCACAAGCAATGAAACTGGTTATAGATCATGGCGCTCCCATGACAGTCCCAGAACTGTTCGATAATGCACAATTACAAACTACCAAGTAGAAAGTAGAATCTAAAAGTCAAAATCTAAAACTGCTCTAAAGTTCTAAAACTGTTAAAATGCAATAAATCTGTCCTACAACTGCAAGTAACTACCTACGTCCTTTCTGTAATATTACAGCATTCAATAGGTTTTAAAACTCAATATTAATCTTAATCTTTTTGTAATGACAATGTCATGAAACGCTAGTCTTGCTGGAGAGATGGTGCAGCCAGCAATTGAAAAAGTGGAAACTTCAGAGCTGCCATATTGAAGGTGTTTGGATTGTACCCGACAACCATCTGAGGGCTGTTTGCAGCACAGCCTCCATTCCTCACCAGGCACTGTGCACTTTCTGGGCTTCACATTCTTTTCTAAGTTCTACCAGTCTTACCTTCACATTAAAATAAAATATTTTACAGCTATAGCCAACATGTATAGTAGCACTTGACAGAAGAGCTGCCCAAATACAACAACCCCGATAAAACCGGGAGCGGTTGTGACTTTAGGGGGCCATGGCAAGGCGTGCGGATTGATGAAAACAATCAGAACAAAAGGAACACTATTTGTTGTGCTTTGCAGACAGAACTATTTTTAGAAGTTGAAGATGTACATAGGCAAGTAATTGCTTTACAGCTTTAATCAGTTATTACAATAGCATCATGGGACATGAACAGCTTTGAATATGCATTTCAGCATGTATGGAGTTGAAAATGTGAACTTATCAGGGGTAAGACATACCTGTAGTAAGGGACAGCATCAATCATTCTCCAGTTGACATAGTTTACCGCAGTCTCCTCCAGCTTGCACACTCTCGCCATCTGAACTTTGGCAACCTGCCAGAATTGCTTGTGATCGATCACAGAGGTGTGCAGCTCCTTCTTCAGCATCCTGTGCACTCCCTCCAGAGTGTCCAGGTATACCTGCCATTGCAGAAAGCAACACTCCTGACCATGCATTCACTTGGGGTCCACAAAGATGTAATTTTAAGACTAAGCTAATATTCTGAAGTGGCCTTAATGATCAGGGGTTATGACGAGAAGGTACAAGCTGGTTCAAGGTGAAAGAAAGATGTGCTACTCAACTCCCTCTCCAATTAAGATGCAGAAGAAGCTGCTAAAATCCAGGCACTGCACACTAGGCTAATCAGTTTGGCAAGAATTAGTTTTGCTGCTATAATCAAAGCTCCTACCATTCTGCAAAAACGCAGTGCACTGACGATGCAGATTTTTCAGCATTTAAACTAAACATTTCATACTAGGCCTGTCACTAATTACTATTTTGGTAAAATCGAGTATTCTGTCGATTATTCTGAGGATTAATAGAGTTATGGACATAAAACATTTGCATAAACGCAGCTTTTTAAAAATGCTATTAAAACAAACATTGTTTTTCAATATAAAAGCAGTGTGTGTGTTAAGCACACATTGGTTAAGAACAGTAAAGCACAACTATTTTGTGTTAATCAAAAAGCTTTTAAAAACAGATGTGTATTGGTAAAAAGTCAGTTTTAGGAGATGGAAAAATTGGTGGCGCGCTAGAAGTGCTCAAGAAATGAGTGCTTGGAGTCAAATGAGGGATGTTTTGAATATTTTACTGCTTCGGAGACTGATAAAACAAAGTATTTATTTGTATTGTAAAACTTAATTGGGCACATTGTGCAGTATTGTAGACAGTTATGACAGCGATTTGAGAGGAGGGGGGCAGAAGTTTATGACAAGAACATAAATGCAAGGGGGTAAAAGGTAGATTAATTCCAAAAATAAACAAAATTACAGAATGAAACAAATTTGTTCAATGTCACATTTGCTACCCGTGTATAGATTTCAAGGTTTAATTTTTTTTTTTTTTTTTTTTTTTTACAAGCACATGGTATATGTATTATTTTACTTGCATGAAACACATTTACGTTCCTGTAAAAGCACTACTCATAATAAACTGTATGCCCAGTGACACTGATCAGCCATTACATTATGACCACTGACGGGTGAAGTGAATAACACTGATAATCTCGTTATCATGGCACCTGTCAGTGGGTGAGATATATTAGGCAGCAAGTGAACATTTTGTCCTCAGAGTTGATGTGTTAGAAGCAGGAAAAATGGGCAAGCGTAAGGATCTGAGCGACTTTGACAAGGGCCAAATTGTGATGGCTAGACGACTGGGTCAGAGCATCTCCAAAACTGCAGCTCTTGTGGGGTGTTCCCGGTCTGCAGTGGTCAGTACCTATCAAAAGTGGTCCAAGGAAGGAAAAGTGGTGAACCGGCGAGGGTCATGGGCGGCCAAGGCTCATTAATGCACGTGGGGGGCGAAGGCTGGCCGTGTGGTCCGATCCAACAGACGAGCTACTGTAGCTCAAATTGCTGAAAAAGTTAATGCTGGTTCTGATAGAAAGGCGTCAGAACACACAGTGCATCGCAGTTTGTTGCGTATGGGGCTGCGTAGCCGCAGACCAGTCAGGGTGCCCATGTTGACCCCTGTCCACTGCAGAAAGCGCCTACAATGGGCATATGAGCATCAGAACTGGACCACGGAGCAATGGAAGAAGGTGGCCTGGTCTGGTGGCCTGGCCTGGTCTGGTGGCCTGGTCTGGTCTGGTGGCCCCCCCCCAACACACTTACAGCAGAAACGAAAAATTGCATATTATTCATTTGTGCTACATTTGTGCTGTTGAAAAACATCTTCAAAACCAAAGCAGCACAAATATTAATATTTATTTTTCGGTGAGTGACATTACTCAGCCCCCCCACAACAACCAATTCAAACCAAACACCTCTTTCATATGTGCTACATCTGTGCTGGTTTGCGACGATTAAATCGATGTTTCAGCTATTATGCCATTATATTGTAAAGCATGTACTGTTGTTGATTGACTCTCTATGTAGCTGTAATGAAGATTGACAGGAGGGTAGGATTTGCGATTTCTCTTCTGCGATTGGCTAAACTCCACGCAGCTCCACCAATGGGATTGCTGGAATTCTGCAGATCTGCGGAAGTCTGCGATACAAGAACACGACAAATGGCTTCCTTATAGTTCTGCATTGAAATATTTTGACAAAGTAAATGAAAACACTTAAGTGTATAATATGTGCAGTGCGATTAAACTACCACACATCTACAGCTGGTATGTTAACCCACCTGAAAGAAACACCCTTGTGCGAAACTAGCAATGACAGAAAAGGGAAGAGGAGCAACAAACACATTGATATTAAACTACACACACAGCAGCTACTGCCATTTATTCTGTATTGGCTAGAACTGAAGCGCAGCGTTTCCGAGCGCAGAGCGGTGTGTGCGTCGGCTGTGGTTTGGAAACGTGGAAAAGTACATTTAAGTAGATTGTGTACTTTAGATAGTCGAATACATTTTGAATTTCGCTGACGGGACACCATTGCCACAAGGACGCTAATGATAAGGCACTGTTGTTGCAGATCACATTGCTGAACTATTATTGAACGAAAAATACAACATTTAAAAGAACAACATTTTGGTCCGTCCGTTACAGGTGTAATTGAAAACAAATTCAATTCTTATGCACACATCAAGTCTGCCATGATTTTCTGGAGACATACATTGTATAAGCAGGCGTTCCTTTATAAAACAAATGGTCAACCTTTAGTTTGAAAGTTTGAAATTGTAATAAAACAGTTGTGACATCGGGAAACAATACGAGAGTCGCATAAGATGTGCGAGAGTTGACAGGTCTGCCATTGCTGCCGTTAGTATGCCATTTTGGTACGTAGGAAGGTACTTTCACATAGCCTAATGTTCATTTAATAAGGTTGTTGTGTTCGATAGGTATTTTAAAATAAAGTTTACACATTTTTGCAATTGCATTATTTCGCATTTAATGTCGCATTTTGAACGGGGGTGGGGGGTAAGTATTGGAAAAGTCGAGGACAACAGTGTGGAATTAATCAAAATATTTGTCATGCACATCCCTAATAACCATAATTCACATGGTGCTGGTTTCACCGAGGTCACTCGTGTAATAATCAATAAACTTTAAAATATTAGTTTCAACAGCACACATGTAGCACAAAGGGAAGATATACGTTTGGTTTGATTCCTTTGTTGTGGGGGAGCCGAGTGACGCCACTCGCCGAAAATAAATGTTAATATCTTCAAAACCAAAGCAGCACAAACGTAGCACAAGCGAATAATGCAATGTATCATTTGTGCTGTACGTCGGGGGGCAACTTCACGGAGCTCCCGGCTTTCAATTCAAGTGATCATTTAGCCAAATAAATAATGCATAATGTAACATTGCGTGCATTACCAGTACTGGTACGGTTTATTTTGATGTCCCCTATGCCTGCTTTCCCTTAGCTCTTACTCTGAGCTGCACTTACTAGCTTTTACCATCTAGGATCTATGACTTATTGTTTACGGTATATTTCCTACACAAGCATGTGAATTTGATTTTGTAAATTGCATTATGCTTTGAACTGTACTGTATTTTTGAACTTTGTATTGCTCTTATGTTTTGTAAGTCACCCTGGATAAGGGCGTCTGCCAAGAAATTAATACTAATAAAAGATCCCGGAGTTTGCTTGTGGTATATTACTCTGTGATATACCAATTTTCCGATGCACAGCTTAAATCCAGCTTTTTGGGGCTCTTCTGTGCATTTAGCAAAACATTTGATTTAAGTTTCCATTATGTTGCATAACACTTTGCTGTGAAGATGGAGGACGAAACAAAGCAGGATAACGCAGAGTGGTCCACATGCATGCTGACAAATGGAGGATAATGCTATAGCTTTCAGAATAAGAAAATACATTAGTGTAATTGTATAGTTTAAATTGTATCTGGTACAATGTCAGCTGACCGAACAATGGAAATTGAGGGGCTTTTTATTACGGTTTTGAACTTTGTCATTTCCATCAACGTTTGTTTAAGTAATGGGCAGCACACAAATCTAATGTTTTAAGTTAGACCGGCTATGTGGGGCACCTGATGTGTGGTTTAGTATTGTAACGCTTGCGGGGATTTCCAAGGAGGAGACCCAAACCCAGAAACCTAAGCCATTACATGATGTTGTGCCGTCATGCAGTCTGCTCAAACTACAACATATGGAGTCATTAATAACGAGCTAATAGACTCAAATTGTACACACTGATTAGCAGCAACTGCTCTACGATTGCAATAATGAAAAACAGGTGTCCGGTAAATACATGGATCTCAAACAAGGTATTAAACTAATCTTTAAAGGTTTACTGTATGTGTCAAAAGACTAACCAAACAAAAAGCATTGAACTTTTCAATGTACCAGTATAAATACAGCAATGTCAGTTCCCTTATGCTGTTGCATGTACTGCTGTGAATCATATTGTATACTATTTATTTTAAGAACACAAGTATTGATTTGAAACAAAATCCTTGATAATGTTTACTTCCACTGCCTTTAGTTTTTAGCAGGCAGATTCTGATGGGGGGGGGGGTAGCTGCCAAGGATAGTCCATTGCATTATGTTGTATTGAAATAATAATAAAAAAAAAAAAAAAAAAGGCTGCAGGCGTTATCTGCATTTCGCCAGCCGATTTCACCAATTCATAGAGCATCTTGTTTGATGTACAAAGGGATCACACATTGAGTAAGGACCGAGAATTTCTGAGCTTTAGCAGACCAGGTAAACCATTTTCCTAGGATACCATTTATGATGGAGCTTTAACATAAGTTTTAGGTGTCACCCAAATACCCAAATGTATCTTGAGATAGGGGAGGGAAAGAAAAAGACAAAACATACCTTTCTTCGTTTGAATCTTCCCCAGTTCTGACCTAGAATCCATGCTACCAAGGATTTACACATTGAAAAGTAGTTTTCCACTGTTCGAATGCCTAGGGAAGTACAAACGTACAAATAGAGAGCAGTAAGGCTTGGAATCACTGGGCCTTTCTGACCAGAACCTTCATAGTTGCAACTTCATATCCAAGTGCTGCTGTGAGGAAAGACGGCTTTCCTTAAAGATGCTATTATATCCAAACCACAGCAAATCAAATGAATAAATCACTCATTAAAAGGGGATGTGTAACCTACATACAATTTTATTTGAAGCAGACCAATCCTCACTGAAATGTACAAAATTAGAATCCACCATAACATAAAACTAGGACAAAATTTACCAACCCACACAGTACATAAAAACTCTTGTATATCATTTATACATCTTGGCCTATTTTTAAGTTATCTACGGTGTCAGAGTGGGTGGTTTTAATAGGGAATGAAGGTATGTTGTCCTACAAAAGGACAAAACCATGGGTGTGAATTAGCCTTCAGTTGACATGATTTCTAATGACATTTGTGTGGCGAGTGGCCAGGCCTTGTATCTCATAACAATAAGTTAGAAATACAGCTTAAATGGACACCCTACTGTGTGTAATATGGACCCACTTATCCAGGTGGAGAATCTGCTAATGTACAGAGCAGAGGCTGCACCAGCAACACTTCTGCGAGTCACGATCAACACAAGAAACACTATTCAGGTTTGGTTATATTCAACACAGGGAAGAGTGGCTGCTGCTTCCCCCATAGTCATGATCTGAGAAAGGACTGCTGGTGTGTAGGGTTTCCAGGCCTGTAAACGATTGCTCATGTCGCTTTCCATTTAAAAAGCCAAACCCCCACATCATGCGTGTGAAACAACCTACCAGCGTTCTCGTCCCCATTTGCCAGTTTGCCCCTCCAGTAATCGAGGGTGATGTGATGCAGGGAAGCAAGATACTTCAGGTTGCAGATGGGCGACCCCCAGCCCGACACCTTCTGCTTACTGTGCCCCTGCCACTGCAAAAAGATCATCCGCAGTTGTCGGTCGAAGGGCTTCGGCTGCTTGAACAGCCAGTAGGAAAAGTGCCACTGGAACCTGAACTGAGTGTACTGCTGGTACAAGGCCTCCAAATCCCTGTGGTCTGCAGCAGTGAAATAAGCAATGTCAAACAGAGAAAGGCAAATCTTATCTGTAAATTAACTTTTGTTCCACATAACTGTCTGCATAGTAGTGGCTAGATTTAAATATACTGGTTTGGTTTCAGCATTTGTATTATTCAAAAACAAATATGATCGTTGGTTTATAAAAATGGTTTGGTAGTATGAAATAACTTTATATAGCACTGATCAAGCTAAAAGCAAAGTGTAAAACAGATTTTGTGAAGGCGCAAAAAAACAACAAAAAAAACACTATTGCAGTCCAGAGAATGTGAAGTCTAACGTGATTCAATGTTCTGTGTTAAGCTGCTCTTCAAATGCCATGGGAAAAGCAGGGGGGTGGGAATAAACCTCAGCTGCAAGATGGAATTAGAGATTTCATTTGACTGATCAACTTTCTTCAAGGCAGATAAGATTTTTTTTTTTTTTTCCAGCAATCAGAAGGAATCTGTAATACCCTAATTCCTGTAGCCTTTCTGCATCATGAAAGCAACACTGGCACTTTTCCAAAATGTAATTTTACCATTTAAAACATTCTGGTGTTAAATTCTCTCAAAGCAGAAGACATTGCAATAAATCTAAATCAGGTTTAAAAAAAAAGTGAAGTTAGTAGTGCTTTCAAAATCTAAAATTAGTAGCACACAAGGAAATCATGTATATTTTTCAAACAGACATTTAAAAACATGAAAGAATTTACCTTTAAATGTTTATTTCTAGACCTTGTATTAATTGTAGTAATCTGTAAGGCTACCTTGCAAAAAGCGCTATAGCAAACTAATTGAAATGTATAACCAAAATAAAGCAGAGAAGGATATTTAATACAAAGGATTGAAATGTTTTACTTTTGTAGTGTGAAGATGCATTAAAAATGCCAGAAAGCTCAATTTAACTCACCATTTTCCTCCTGCTGATGAAGAACATATTGAAGGATGTTGGCAACACTGCCATGGTGCTGGACGTTAAGGTTAAACAGTTCCTTCCACTCCATTTTTAAAACATTGCCATCACCATCTTCAGCTTCTTCTAAAACAAAGCGTTACAGAAGTCAGCCAACATCCCATCGTGAAGTCCGACAGCTACCTGAACTGGGATATCAGTTTTGGGACTTTTGAGAGATGAAGTTGAGAACTTTCTAGGTGTCTGGTAGGCTTCACATGCTGGGAGTGGAAAGGTGAAATGTAATGTAAACTGATAGTGTTCGACAGTTTTTCAGTAGTTAATTAGAGGAAATTAATCAAATGTAAGAAAATTGGTTTATAGGCTTAGTGAAGTGTTGATTCGGTATATTTAACCCTACAGTAAAGCCACATTGTACATCAATGTTTAACCACTTTTTACATGCAAAAATGTGTAGTTTCAATATTTCACCATCATTTTTGAGAACCACTGGAAAGCTCCACATTAGATTCAAAACCACTTCACTGGAATGCGTAGGCTTACAGTACATTTAAAGATACGCCAAGGAATGGAAAGGGCTGCTAAATATCGTCTCACACAATCAGCAAGGTTGAAAATATACACAAACAGCAGCCCCTCCCTGCCTCGTGCACTGAGGCTGGGCAGGAAGGTGATCAGCCAGAGCTGTAGCGATTCTGTGAAAACTCATCACCTGCAGTTTACCATGTGGTCAGTCAAGGAATTCAAAAAAGGAATGCATTGTAAAATTACAGTCATGGCTTCCCAGTTTCTATGTACTCGTCTGAAGAGATCACCTAACCACTGGTTTTAACCACAGTGCAAAATTCTTTGAGCTTCTGTCCTTGAATTACAAAACAATGTCACTGCTCTACTATTCCCCTTATACCAGCATTCAGACAGAATAAGGAATATCAAATACAACTAAATACCTGGGACATTAAAGCACAGAAGATGAAGTCAAGGGAACAAAGATGTAGATGAAGATTAATAAAATGTTAATAACTTAACCCCTAAAAGCCTATAAGCTTTTGATTTTAAAACACCAAGCAGACTGGAGCACGTTTTTTGGTTTCAAACACTGATGAGAAACGCACAGCCATCCTGTAATGCAGTGTGAAGGTCTTATGGACTCACCTCTGCATTTTCCTTCGAGCGATTCTCTGCCTATTCCCCAGAGTTTCTCAATTTCACAATCAGGTAGTCTGACTGGAGGCAAGGGCACCCTCTCTTCAAGCACCAGCCACTGGACCCAGTATTTTGGGGGAGGCCTCTCTGTAAATAGCTTCTCCTGCAGGGACCTGTTGCAGTGCAGGTTTGTGTACAGCGTCCTCCACATGAACAGGAGGCGGAAAGAATGCTTGGCGGAGATGGAGATGGTGGCAGTGGTAAATGAAACCCCAAATGACGCCTGTGAAAATGAAGTCCGATATTAACATTTATGGATAAGTTTCACGTTTCTGTCCGTAGTGACATTAAAATATAGCAGAATGAATATAAATGACAACTATGCTCTTAATTCCCAGCCATACCCCATACGTATAATGTGGTTTTCTGTTGAAGCAGAATTAAAATAAGGCATACGAGTGGTGCAAGATCATACAGTGAGGGGAAAAAGTATTTGATCCCCTGCTGATTTTGTACGTTTGCCCACTGACAAAGAAATGATCAGTCTATAATTCTAATGGTTGGTGTATTTTAACAGTGAGAGACAGAATAACAACAAAATCCAGAATAACTTTTTTGAAATGCGTTAAAAATTGATTTGCATGTTAAGGAGTGGAATAAGTATTTGATCCCCTATCAATCAGCAAGATTTCTGGCTCCCAGGTGTCTTTTATACAGGTAACGAGCTGAGATTAGGAGCACTCTCTTAAAGGGAGTGCTCCTAATCTCAGCTGGTTACCTGTATAAAAGACACCTGTCCACAGAAGCAATCAATCAATCAGATTCCAAACTCTCCACCATGGCCAAGACCAAAGAGCTGTCCAAGGATGTCAGGGACAAGATTGTAGACCTACACAAGGCTGGAATGGGCTACAAGACCATCGCCAAGCAGCTTGGTGAGAAGGTGACAACAGCTGGTGCGATTATTCACAAATGGAAGAAACACAAAATAACTGTCAGTCTCCCTCGGTCTGGGGCTCCATGCAAGATCTCATGTCGTGGAGTTTCAATGATCATGAGAACGGTGAGGAATCAGCCCAGAACTACACAGGAGGATCTTGTTAATGATCTCAAGGTAGCTGGGACCATAGTCACCAAGAAAACAATTGGTAACACACTACGCCATGAAGGACTGAAATCCTGCAGCGTCCGCAAGGTCCCTCTGCTCAAGAAAGCACATGTACAGGCCCGTCTGAAGTTTGCCAATGAACATCTGAATGATTCAGAGGAAAGTGTTGTGGTCAGATGAGACCAAAATCGAGCTCTTTGCCATCAACTCAACTCGCCGTGTTTGGAGGAGGAGGAAGTGGCTCAAGAAGAAGCACATTAAGGTCCTGGAGTGGCCTAGCCAGTCTCCAGACCTTAATCCTATAGAAAATCTGTGGAGGGAGCTGAAGGTTCGAGTTGCCAAACGTCAGCCTCGAAACCTTAATGACTTGAAGAGGATCTGCAAAGAGGAGTGGGACAAAATCCCTCCTGAGATGTGTGCAAACCTGGTGGCCAACTACAAGAAACCTCTGACCTCTGTGATTGCCAACAAGGGTTTTGCCACCAAGTACTAAGTCGAAGGGGTCAAATACTTATTTCACTCATTAACATGCAAATCAATTTATAACTTTTTTGAAATGCGTTTTTCTGGTTTTTTTTGTTGTTATTCTGTCTCTCACTGTTAAAATACACCTACCATTAGAATTATAGACTGATCATTTCTTTGTCAGTGGGCAAACGTACAAAATCAGCAGGGGATCAAATACTTTCCCCCTCCACCCTGACTGTACATGTGTAGCTTCTTCGTGCTCAGCGGAGGTTTCGGTCACTCAAGTGCCCAGAGCATTAGGATCATGGGATAAAATTAACTTTTTTGGCCACTAGCCACTGTGTCTGGTAGAAGGAAAAAAAAAACCTTACCAGCCACTTGGTACCTTTACCACCCAAAGGCAAACATCACCAAAAATGCACGAGGGGGCATAAATGTGTGGTGAACATTAAAACTTGGCATTTATTCAGGTAATTAATCAATCACTATTACAAAAGCTAATCGCACACCTGTATAGACTAGACAGGTGTTTATGAGGGAAAAGGATCTGGATAGAAAAAACATGCTTGTGGCAATGTTTTCCGGTCACAACAGCGAAATACAGAATATATAAGACCTATC
Source organism: Amia ocellicauda (assembly GCF_036373705.1). Taxonomy (NCBI): domain Eukaryota; kingdom Metazoa; phylum Chordata; class Actinopteri; order Amiiformes; family Amiidae; genus Amia; species Amia ocellicauda. Next base: position 47,642,924 of record NC_089850.1, read on the forward strand.
TAGCTAGTTAATTTATATAATCTACTCGAGTAAACGATTGCCTCTTCCTGTCCACAGCACACCCACACTGCCGCTCTGCGTTCCGAAACAGAACTGCGCGCTCGAGTTCCAGCGAATACAGAATAAGCCGCACTAGCCGGCTGTGTGTTCATGCGTTTGTTGCTCCTCTTTCCTTCTCGGTCATATTATAATTCTGACACTTTGATCCAGGTAGTTAAAAAGTAAGTAATTATGACTATGAAAAGTAATTAAAAGTCATTATTTTTCCACACCCTTAACCACCTTATTTCTGCTTCATTGCTGGACCGAAGACTGTCCCAGATGCCATAGATTTTCAAAAAACATGATATTGCAGTTTGCCAAATCAACTAACATACCAACACATAACGTCAACAAATTAATTTGTATTTTGACACATACCGACAAATACTCGATCAGAAACTAAAAGTTGAGATCCCATACTTGTTGGCTACCCGCCAAAGTGGCTGGGAAGATTGACAGATTTACCCGCCACGGGCTAAATCTACCCGCGTTTGGCGGGTGTTAATTTTATTCCCCGATACGGACGTGCTTGCTTCCACTAAAATCTACGCGGTTCTCTTTTAATTGCATGCACCCACATGTGTGAATCTGTAACTTGCTTGAAAAACGCCTGAATTCCTACATACGTGTCTTTTTGTGTCCTTGGACCACACTGTGGGACACTACAGCCCTTACTTCTCGTCTCTGCCGCGATGGATACTGGGTAATACAGACACCGGAAGTAAATATACCATGCTTCTCTAACTTCCGGTTTCGTTAACCCGGAAACGTGAAATCGTGCGATTTGGGGTCATAGTAGAGCGCCTGTCCATAGAGATCAGCCGACGCTTTATGAAGCTAAATGACGCTGGATAAGCCGTACCATTTATAATAGCATCAACAGGCACATACACACCATTAAGTACATTTGCAAGAATGCCCGTAAAAGGGTATCTTCAACAGCAAACATAGGAGGAAGAGACCCGGGTAAAGAGGCAACAGCTGTCTGACCTGGAGGAGTCTTGACCACAGGGAGCAGCAACTGCACACCCTGAACAGCGTCCTGCAGGTGCTGCCCACCCGGAGCAAGGAGACGGGGTCCAGAAGCCGCAGGATGAGGACGAGGACCTCGTCGCTCAGGTGTAGCAGTCCGGTGTGGGAGTATTGATGCACCGTGGGCCCAACGTCCACTACAACGGAAGACCGGCCGGACAACAAAGCCAACTGCTCCCGCAGCTCCTCCCAACCTCCATCCACAAGCGCCATTTTCCCCAACTGCACTTGGGCGCCATTACGGCGGAGGGCATAACACATTGGGAGAAACCATCATGATTGCCCCCCGGGGGACACAACTCCAAATAGATTTTGATCAGCGTTTTTAACAATAAAAAACGTATTATCATAAGCTTTATTGATTGTTTTGACAACTGTCAATATATAGATACACATGTGAAATAGGAATACATATACTGCGCATATTGCAATTAGTTAATTGGCGGAAGTGGTCGGACCCCTGGTGTGGGTGGCCTGTGTTCAGGGAATGGGTGTAGGGATGATCCTGCGGTGGCGCATGCGTGGAGTCAAGTCAAGTGGCCCCTGACATAGGGGAGAACATGAACGATTTGAAAGTGGAGCACATTGAGGTTTATCAGCAGGCAGTGTTGTTATTTTTAATATCATGTTTCGTCTTTATTTTCCCCCTGTTAATGTACACTTGGGTACTTTCAGTGAAAATGCAATGTGCAATTTACAATATAGCCTGATATACATTTTTAACGATGATCAGCATCAATATCTAATCCCTGTAGCAATGGGGTTTAGAAAAACAAGCAAATCACATATTCAAATACTCATAATCATATAAACGGTCCTTGGATTTATTTATTTATTTATTTTCTGCAAAATGCCTTTCAGGTCATTATTCATTCAACTGTGTTTACATTCATGGGCACAAAAGAGAAAGTGAGGGTTTGATAATGAAAAGTGTTATTTGCTTTCAGCAATATGGGGACAACTTTAAATTTGAAAGTTATTTTCAAAAGGATTTGTACAGTCTAAAGATACAAATATAGATATCAGATCACTGCAGCTGAATTTGCATTTTCATTGCATTTCCATATGAAGGGCAGTATCCTGAAAGTATTCTTTGTCTGGCAACTACCATTTGGACAAAATTCAGCACTGTCATTACCACAACATAGGTAATTGAACTGGCTTTCATTTTTCTTAGTCTTTAATGAACTTTGTGTCAGACATAATCAGTAGGAAAAGGTGAGCAAATCTTAGTGTGCAACTGCTCTCACGTACAAATTTGGGCGTCATACCTATGTGTTCTACTTTAAGACCCTCAACCAAGGTTGTGTTTACAGGTGTGGGCCCTGTTTGTTATAAGGTGAATGTTTTCTTCCCTGGTTATCAGAAGGAAGGAGATTCTGTTTCTCTCTGCAAATTCCTTACTGACCCCTGCTGATACAGTAACTCACAGATTGATCAGGACAGAGTTGGAATGACTCAACTCAACTGAAGTCCCAGTTTTAGTGACTTGGTTACAACTCTGGCAAATCTGTCAAATAAGAGGAATATATACATTTTATATTTTAACAGAACAAAACACACGAATGTCAACAATATATAAGCTATAAAACAGTGAAATGGATTCAGGTCTGCAGTGATATTTATTTTCATTTAGCAATTTCTGTGCATGTAGGGAACCTATGAATACTGCTTATTTAAGCATTGTTATGCTAGGATTATAGTACGTGTACCTTTTTTATGCACAATATGCAACAAAAGATGAGCTTGCAAAGAGAATTCCCACTGATCTTTCATATAATGACTCTTTCATTTAGGTGCTGAAATATACAGTTGTTTATACAGTGAGACAGATGCCTAGAGGATGAGTCTTGGGTCTGTAGCTCCAGGCTGACAGATCCATACAAACTCCTAGCAACCAGGGAGACTCTTCTGCTTCTGGGAAATGTCCTGGAATGTACAAGGGAAAATACACAGATGTTTCAGATCTTTTTGGGTGTTTATTTAGATATTTTGTCTAGATTCAAGAGCAGCCATTGTGAGTGTGCATAAAAAATAAATAGATTCTCCTCGTCAGTTTCATAAAGCATTTATTTGAAAACATCATACAGGTATTACATTACCACAGCCAATCCATTGAGAGCATGCAAAATATCAAAAACATTGTTTTCCATGGAAACTGTGCACGTTTTGGTATTCTCTTTCCATTTGCAATCTTGAGTTAAGTGTGCTCTATAAGGATTTATTAACAAAAGAGATTTACCCATGGGGTACAGTATGTAGTCATAACTATTTCTGAATATAACTAAATGGTTAAAACAAACAAAAAAGTTACGTCTAAATGTTAATAGCACAAAATAGCATTAGCTACACTAGAGAATTATCTTTCCTTTTCAGTTATGGTGATGCAAAAATTGAAATGGTGTCTTTTATAGTGACATGTTCTTAAATGACTAGATTAGTTATATATATTTTATTTTATTTTATATTCATAGCTGGAATATACCACATACAGTGTATTCCAACAGTAGGTTTTAGTTCCTTAAAATGAAAATTAAACATAAAATGCAGAGTTAGCTCACTAAGATATGCAACATTTGTGACAGGTCTGTGTACCTCATATTAAACTAAATGTCATATTAAAATGTTCCTAAGGGCTTAAACAATTTGGTAAAAATGTTCAGTTTTCTAGATTTATTGGTCATTACTTAAATTTTGTATTTTATTATTTTAAGAAACCAATATATTTTAGTGATGATCTATACCAGGCCCCTTCTCATTCAGTAAAAAAAGCTTTAAATAACATCTGTTTAATGAAAACATACAGATGCTTTAGCGCTGAATTTAAAATAAATATATACTCATGATTAACACAACTGTAATTCTGTTAAAAAGTTAGTGAATGTGAGGCTTCGAAAGAAAAACCATGTGAATTGCATTAGCAATATGAAGTAAAATATGTATTAAAATGATAAGAACGTTATTAAAGCCAATCTTGAATGTCACTAAATAGTGGTATCAGAACATAACTGTTTAAGAATTTCACAGCACTGATTTCAAATTGAAGATTTACAAATGGAGTAAAACATTATGAATAACTCAAGTTAATTACTCCTGATGAGAGAAGTTGTTAAATTTAAAGGAGAGGTTTTGTCTGTATTTTTGCTCTTTTCAAAATCCCTATAAAAGGCCTAACAGTCAACACAGTTATTGTCTTTGCTATACTACTTGGTTGCTGTTAATTTGTGATTCAAAAACTAAACACATTAAATACTTTCCTGAACCAGGAGAGTCTTATCTTGACAAGAAAATATATTTCCTTTTTATTTTTATTTTATAATTACAGCCCAGCTATTATTTGTTTCAGAACACCTCTCCCCAGATGCAGCCAAGACAGATTACAAAAGTTATTGCAACAGATCAGCTCCTGATGTTAAGATTTTATTTCCACAGTTTTTCAATATACCTGGATTTAATTCCTGTATCAACTTTTTTTTTTCTTAGCTTTTTGCTACTTGCATGTTGCTAGTGCACATACTCTTGCTGTGGTGAAGAGGCAATGTGGTGGCAGGTTCACAGTCCCGTGGCCCAAGAACTTATCTTGGTAAAAACCTATGAAATGTACAAATTGAGGATCCACTGTGCTGTAGGGGAACATCCTAAAACTAAATCATGTGCATAAACATCAGGAATATCAGACACAGAAATGATGTAGCGCATCATGGCTAGTATAGATGGCACTTTTAAACCATCAGTAACCTCCAGCTGAATAGTATTCATGACATTTTAAAAAGGAAGCTAATTTCTGCTATACATGGAACAGCATATTAGTGAGGGACGCAAATTAAACTAAACCAAAACTAATAACAGGTCACTACACAAAGGTACCTGAATATAAATAAGAAATGTGCACATCATTAATTAATTTATATATATATATATATATATATATATATATATATTCTTCAGGTTATGTTTGTTTTATAAGAAGAAACCTCACTGAATTTAGAGAAAAGAATTTCACTTTATGTGGCTCAAAAAATAAAAATGTCCAGGTCCCACGTGACTTAATCCTGCCTTTGACACACACCTGTACATGTCAGTTTCACATTTTAAAAAACATCTAACCTTGGCCATGACTCCTTTTGGTTTAATTAATACCAGTGCTACATTCAAGTCCCAAAATAAATGATCCTGTTTGAATGAATACTACTTTGGATGGGTTCTAACAGAACTCAGATCGATGAAACTTGCACACACACAAACATTAAAGAGAACTAGGAGAAGAAACATGGCAACTTTTTTTTTAAAGTAATTATTCAGAGAATGCTGTTGTGTAACCATTAGTGGCATGGCAGTCTGCATCCTCTAAAATATACTACTTTGTTCACATAGTACAAAATTAGAAATTGTTCATATTACATCTCTAAAATAAAACTAACACTCTGCATATTACACTACGGATTTAAATGTGAGATTGCAGATCTCCTGACACACAATGGTAAACCTGCATAAAGAAAAAGAGATCGCTCAAAAAGGAATGTTAATTTCTCAAATAAATGTCTTCAGCAAACTCCTGTCAGCAACATATCAACATTGCGTTTCTAACACTTTCTAATATCTGTTTCTGCAGTCAGTAAATTTGATGAAAGGGTTAAATAGCTTAAAATTGCATTTTTCCATCTTATTTTCTAGTCGACAAAATGTGCAGTTATTAATGCCTGCAGTTATGCTTTTCTAAAATCCTCAAAGGACTCGGGATGGCTGTTTCAAATAAAATAGCAAAATGGAGGCCTTTAAAATTAACATCTACTAAAAGAGGGAAAGGATGATCATTGCATAAAAATAAAACAAAAACAAGTAACTGTGCAGGGTAACTCCTTCAAATGTTTGTTTTTCTCCAATGCCCTATTGGTGGGAGATTATATCTGGGCTTCTTCAGGCTGTGCAACAGATACAGCTTTTCAAAGGCCAGAGTGTTAAGGATTTGCCCAGACTTTGTATCATTACACACACCAAACTAGCTATACTCTGAGGCGGGATACTTAATTAACTATATGATGGCTTTTTTTTTTTTTTTTTTTTTTTTTTTTTAATATATATATATAAAAAACAAATTCTTGCATTCATCCTAGAGAGACATTTAAGCTTGCTCCTTTTGAAAGTTTATTTTTCAAGCATGTAAAGAATGCATCTGTTAGTCCCCACCGGTCCTCTACTGTAAACGGAAACATTTAGGGAAGTAATTTAACTGTAGGGTGTTGGGTCGCTATTTAAACTAATGGCTCTCTATTTTTAGATACCGAAATGGACACTTCTTACAGACGGGACACTTGCCTCCCAAGTGTGAGCGCAGAGCTCCAGGCTTCATGTGTGAATCACTATAAATTAGACCCTTGTGGGTTAAACAATTAAAATCTGTCCAATTTTGAAAACTTAAAAACAATTTAGACATAAACAACAGTTACATTTTCTTCAAATATTATGTTTGTATTGCACTGTTCTACACATGTAGAAATAATTATTTAAGACATTATGTCTAGTGTGTTGAGGGTCTTTGTCAGATTAGATATTTGTGTTACTTGAATTAGGAGATTACAGTGAAGAATGAGTGTAATCTGAGTTTAGTTAACCCTAAAACAAGAGTGATTTCTAAATGTGATGAGAAATAAACCATCTCATTTTGTAATAAACAATGCAAAAGGAGCAAGCATAATCCCTAATCCCATAATGAGCTACTATGAATTTCTACAGGTCATGGAATAAACCAGCTCTATGTAATACATGGCTACATTGAATCTGATTTTGCTGCTGCTACAATACTCTATGGCTATGCACAATGAGGTCCTAGCTGCCCAGAAATAAATATTTTTATATCATAAGTCTGCAAATTTAAAAAATGTGTTCTTGAAATGCTCAGTATGAAAATCTAATAACAAGCAATCCTGAATTTACGATGACTCAACCAATACAGTTAAAACAACATTCTACAATTTTGCCTGAAAGCTTTGACAAATCACCTCGATTAAAGTTGAGCTACAATGTAAAAAAGAAAAAAGAAAAAAAAAAATACAGTTAAACTCACGACAAATTATTCTGAACATCATAAAAATGTAGGGAGTTGATACACACATTTAAAAAAATGTTCAAATGTCACAAGTAGCTATTCACAGTTTGTGATCACAGTGTATTTGTTCTTCTGCTACTTTTTTTGATTTGTTTTCTCATCCAGTGAATTTCTCTCTCTACAGACAGTGAGGGTGGGTCAGCAGGTGTTGGCATTGCCCCAGCGCCCCCCTCCCGCCCCTGCTCAAGCCACCCTGATGCGGGGCTCCTCCTCGGTCTCCTGCCCCAGGCTGGTGTAGGTGACGGAGGGCTCCAGGGGCCCCGAGGCCGGGGGGTCCGTGTTGGGTCCCGCAGGGTTCCGGAACTGCTTGTAGACGCGGGGATCCTGGGCCACATAGGTGGAGGAAGAGGAGTACAGGATGAGCCCCAGCAGGATGACGAAAAAGGAGAGGAGGTAAAGGCCTGAAAACTGAAGGGGAAGAGAAACACAGATGTGAGAAGAAACAAACAATGACAACAACAAACAATACCCATAATGTATTCACTTTGGTGTTATCACAAATCATAGAAACACAACAGAATCCATATTCCAAGTTAATCTGTACAGTAAAACATGGGGCCCATAAACAGGAGTCTCTATGAAACACTTGGACACTAAACAGGCTGCAATGAATAGAGGTGTTGAATAAAGGCAGAGTCCATTGTTAGTGGTGAATGCCTGCAGGCTATTGCGGGCACATTTTGTGACAGTGGGAAGCATGACATCGCCACTTGCCACTCATCAGTCCCTTAAGGATATAAGGGTCTAAATTAGGAAAACCTAATGTATAATTCCATGAGGGAATTGTTGCATTACATGTTAAAATGATAGCAAGATGGTAAAAACAAAGTTGTGTGGATGTTCCCTCTTTCCCGGAAAACCAACAGGAGATGAAGTCTTGAATGGCAAGAACTGAGCACAATGTGCAAACACGAAAATACACTTTAGTAGGCTGTCACACAGTTTTTCCCCTACTCCTTTAAGATATATACAATGACAACCTCTCCATTGTCAAATAATTGTGAGGAAAACATTACTAAAACTTTCAAACTGTCAGTCGAGAGCAGAGTGCTTCAGGATCCACACCGGGTTTATGCAGCATCAACACTGTGCCAGTGAAGTGAAGACTGGGAGACAGAACATGCCGTATCACACTTTCCTTCTAATAAGTTTCCCCCGAGCTAAAGCTCCGAACTAAAACTCGGCACAGCAAATCAGATGCATACATGCATTAAAGGAGGATCTTGTATCATATACTTTTTGGGTATTATGCACAAAGAAATCTGGGGTCATTACTGTACTATAGTACCTGTGGCTTTTGGCAATAAAGGTTTTCATTCACCTCTAAACCAAGATGAAAACAAACAAACAAAGTGTAAATCAGTTTAAATGATTACATCAATCATTAGGGGGGCAGAAATTACCTTTTTTTCCCCCCACCATTCCATTTTTAAATTTAGTTGGAATAAGTTACAGTGGCCTTGGTAAATTTCCATTTCAAAAATCAATCAGTCGGTTCGGCAACCTTCTTTAAACTGAAGGGCATATCCGTACATCTGCCCCAGTAAAAAGCCTCTGTCAACTTGAAAAGATAAAATCATGGCAAAACTGTAAATATAGAAAAGCCAGCATTCATTTTACTAATATTGACCATTTGCTTGGGTTTAAGGGACTTATAGTACAACAGTACATTAGCATAATTCCTTGAAAATTAAAGCTATTTTATTGAAATACATTTATTGAACTTGATGTCTGTTACATTTAACACAAATACACACATCTATATAAAACAGTCAATGAACAACAAAGAAAACCAAAGATATGTGAACTAGATTTTGGGTTTTAAATCCCCTTTCATGTTTCAAGATATACAATACTGTCAAGGTGTGCAGTTTTGATTTAAGAATCAAATCGATAAGATCCATCAATAAGACTGCATTCATATTTTGGATGCGAGGTCCGTCTCCCTGCCTTTTCTAGATTTCTTTGAGAGTCCTCAGACTAACATTGACCGTTTATAAAGCATACAAAGACTTTGAATCGGCTTCCCTTATTTACAGGATGGATTATAAATGAGACAATATCTCATTCAGTCTGGACATGGTTGCAAAAACCACTATGTGCAACAGAGCAATAAATGTGTCCATTTTCAACACTTGAGGAAAGGCAGAATTTATGATTGGCAGGCTGTGTGACATTGAGCTCCTTTGGGTAATTAATGCCAATGGTTTGTGCAGCGACAATAGCTTTATCACCATTAATCTGTGGATAAGGTGCAAAGGGACATGCTGAAAAACACTGTGCCCGCGAACATATGTCTTCTATTTTTTGCAATTACGCTTTATGAAAGGTATATTACCCATGACATCTGAGAACAGCTAATTAGGTTAAAGACAGGCTGTCCCTTGTAGTCAATATGCAGCACCATCTCCAATTTCAGTTCTCCCACTGTGAAGGATGATGCCTTAAAAAAAAACCTTAGAACCTTAAAAGAAGCGAGAAGAAGTGAGTTTTATTGACAAGCGTGGGTAAAAGGTCACAAAGGTCAGGCCCTTGGGAAATAGTGTGATAGTGGGTGCATTAAAATGTGGCTCAGGAAATACAGTCAAGGGACCTCTGTGATGAATCTCATTTCATCCTTTCAGCAAGTCCTCCTAGTCATGGCAAGTTTCCTTCCCATCACTCGACGTTTTACCTGATATTTTATACACAGTACACATGTAAGATAGACAAGAATATCTCAAAGAATAAAGAGTCTCAAAGACAACACCCTGCATTACTGTCCTGTTTCACAAGCTGGTGTCCCTGCACCTTATCGTATGACCACATTCTTATCATACGTGTCATAATAAAGCAGAAGAGATATAAGAAATGAGAAGAACGTTGCCTTTCACAGTTTTAGCTACAACGCCTCTTGGGCCATTGGGCAGCCTTGAAATGGTGTGTTCTTGATTAACACGCTGTTACCAATTACAAGCACCCCATGCTGATAGCACAGTCTCTAACAATGCAAAATGGGAGCACTGTTAATTATTGCGTGCTCCTTATCTCAGCTGACTGCTGGGTCTTGTCACCCACTGAGACTGCTTCCCCTGTAATTCACGGAGACTCTCGCCTTGCCAGCGCTGGCAGTGACGTCAGGTTATCTGCACTGGTAGAAGACATGCTCCACTAACCCCCTTGTTCTTGTCACATAAACAGGACATAGTGAGAGTGTGGGCTAGTGTGTTAAATTAAAAATAATGAACATTTTGTCTTATTCTACTGTAATCTTGGTTAAATCAGACGCAAACAGTGCCTATACTAGACAGGTATGCTGCCTCATCCGGATTAAAAAAACTATGAGAGAATGACATGCACAATCTGTTCCCTTTTTATCAGACTAGTCACCCTGATGGTGAACCCTCACTTGCTTGCTGTACGACATTTGCTCAAGGTCATAAGAAACTCTCTCTATCTTAATATTATGCATATAGAAGTAGCACTGAAGTTACGCCAAGCTGATCATTAAAGTCTAATTCCAGTCAAATGCCAAGTCAGAGAAGCACTGTTACGCTCTTTATCTCTATTGAACTACACGGTATGAATACAGAGGACTGTCTAGAATGAAGGACTGAATTAATGCATTAACACACAAAATAAAATAAAATGCAACCAAAAATATTATCGTTAGTTCCCTGTAGGATATCACACACTGCTCCGTGGGTGATTGTCACTTAGTACAACTGCTCGTTTCAAATTACTACACCCCCCCTTATCACAATATAAAAAAAAATACGATTCATTTTTTTTTTCTTCTTTTAAGTAAGTTTATCACCTAAGAAAATAAACCAGACACAACAAAGCCATGGGCTTACATGAGAATGAAAAGATGGGGACTATTGTCTCTCTGATAAAATCCCAAACTTCCAAGCTGCATAAATGTTACAAAAACTAATCTCATTAGATTGCAAGTTTAAAAGGGAAAATTCTAAATCATACTTTGTATAAGCCTTTTCACAGTGTATGCTGCAACTGAACACAATATAGTCCCAAGACCTAAAATTCCCAGTGGCTATGCTGACTGAAAAGCACATTTTACTTTTCCTCAGAGCCTGAGGGAGCCCAAGGCCTGTTGTTGTCAGGAATTGTCATACTGCACATTATTTAGCAAGCATCAGCACAAAGCACAACAGAAACGTGCACCAACATTGACTTCAACTGCGACCTGTTGAGAAATGTAGTGTATAAGCACCAAGGTTTAGCTTCCTCTACTTAATTAAGACACACTATTGCAACCTAATCCGATACCATCCACATTGTGCATCTCTATGGTCAATTTAACACTTTGGGGTTAGTTGTATTCAGCTCATATGTTAATTTCCAGTTTTTGGGGATAGAAAATATTTTCCAGCAAGAGAAATGCAGATCAAAGGAGACTGATTGAAACCATTTGAGAAAGGGAACCTGTCCTCTTGCTCATTAGAAATGTTAACAATTACAATTAAGATTTATAATTAGTTTGTGAATGACAGACATTTTCCCTGTTGCTATGTTACAAAAAAATAAAATAAACAACAATAGTGTACGTTTTCTGCCTGCAGGGCCTCAGTTTAACATTCAGAAAAATAAATACTCTAGAGAACAATATTTATGTAGACTGCAGGAAACAAATTAAACCGATCACTCTGTCAAGAGGTTCATTAACTTGTTATACTACAGAGGGAAGAGAGAGACAATGCTCATGCCAGCTGGATACGATGGAGCTCTAAAAAGCAATAACCTGGAAATGAATGTGATCTATCCTCTCTAGCATGCTGTGTCAGGATACAACCATTTGCCGTCCTCAGCTCAGTAACCGTGTAGCCTATAAAATCAAAAGCAAGCAAAGAACACTCCCTTCTTAACAGTGCGACACTGCAATTATTTACAGATATCTGAATCTCCTAATGGACCCCTGAAACGATAAACGCACATATATATAGCACTGAAGTTAGAGAAACAGTAGACATTATTATTATTCTTTATTATTATTATGTTTAAGTGTTGTATCTATTATATTTTTCTGTCATTAATAATTTAGTATTTCAGGGAGTATACATTTAAAAAGGCCCATACACATTTATTTATTATATTTGTAAAAAACGAGAGGTGAAAAATTCAGAAATTCAAAATATTTTGCTACAATCAGCATGATATAGAAGTTGAATGTGCAATGTAGCAACACATGCTTTAGCTCCTTTGTTGAACACCTCTGTTTTCTCCAACCAGAGATACAGCAGTATGACTGTTACAGTTTAAAATCCTTTCCAGTCCAAAGGAAAAGGACCTGGGAAGCACACAGGCAGAAATCTACACTGGAAACTAAAAGGGATAAAGGCCCTGCTGGCTACAACCCACCAATAAATCACATTACCTTTTCCTTAATCTGACTATACTACAGAATGGCATCTTAAAAGAAAGATAACTTCTCTTCGGCAACTCCTAATTATGTTTTATCCAGCTCAACAGCTGAAACTAAAATTCATAATCTTCTCACACTTGATGAACCAATTACCTGTGAGGAGTATGGCACAGATGACTAATCTCTGTGTACATCCTCCAGATGTGTTATTGTCTTCATTGGATGAACTCTGTGGTGTTGACATTTCAGTCCATCAGAGGGGAGCAGTGAAAACCCAGAGACAAACCAAGTGTTTTTCTAGTTATCAGAGTACTGGAAATCATAATTTCTACACAATAGCAGTAATCAAACAGCTAACACAAATCAATTTCATCTGTTTCAGAACATATCACCAGATGCAATGCTTGTTTGTGCAGTCTAGGAAACATCGATTTGTTTTCCTTTATGAATGGCCCTTTTGTTAACAAACCAGTAATTTCTGGGGCATTGCTTTATTTTCTGAAAAGAAGACAACACATTTATTATCGCTAGGTTTATCCGTCAATGCTTCACCTGAGAGCTTGTTATCTGTGACCATAATACAAAGTTATTTCAATCTCTGAAACATCCTCGAGAAAATTAATGAAAATCATTACTCAATTCCAAAAGCAATCCAGGACACCTTCAGTCTTATCCCTCTGCTTCATTAAAAGGCATTATCTGTGGCTGTCAACAAAGCCAAGTTACTTTCCTAGTTACACTGGAATTCAAAAGCAATTAGTGCTTAAAAAAGAAAAACGTAAGCTACTTGCCTTCAAAGCATTGTAAAAAGCTGCTCTAATTAATTCATAATCCTTGTAATTCTATTAATTTGTCTACTTGGACTGACTGAAAATTAAAGTTTTAAAGCTTTAATAATTGTATTCACTGCAGTGATGTCATGCAGCTTTTGATGAAGCTGACGAACTGGTGAAGCTAAGCTCTGGAGTTGACAGTCCTTACAAAAGCAGAGAGGAATAAAAGCTGCAAGTGTGAAGTAATTGCTACTTTTCAGGTCTCTTGTCAGCACCCTCTGTATGCCTCTACAATACAATTTCAATATCATCTCTTCCACGACGCACACTTCTGCGCATAATTCCAATCCAAGGACAATTTCTAAACCAAAACCATATGTTAAAGGAAGCAAAAGCACTTCACTGCACCTAAATACCCCTGTGGCTTATAAATAACCTTGACTACAGGACAGTCAATAGTATCCACAAAAACAACTTGCAAAGCCACTGGCAAAGTTATTCCTGTTTTCAAAATATCAAAGCAGGTTTTACTGGATGTTTTTAGGTTGCATGATTGTTATCTGATAGTCGACCCCAGTAACAGTGATGCCCCTTATTATTGGTTTATATACAGTGGCGTATGGGAATTTATGGTGGCCCCCCCGCAAGATCGGAGCACTATTCCACCCCCAGGATTGGAGTGCAACTATTATTCTTATTTTCTTGATTTATTTATGTTTTTTTTTTAAATGTTGTAGTTGAGGCCCTTACATCTCTGTGGGCCCCCCCGCACCGCGGGGGCTGCGGGGGCATGCTGTACGCCTCTGTTTATATATTTATTTTATATACTTCTCCAGAAAATATGGCACCAAAATAAGTTTGTTTGAAATGTATTCAAAAGATGTTGGCTGTCCAGTTAGAACCTATTTGAAGAATTGGTGTTCTTACTAACAAGAATACCATCGTCAGGCAGAATGTAATGAAGCGCCATTCAAGTTCATGTGCAAAACAAATAAAATTATCTATGTTATTTACACTATCCCTAACCACTTTTTATAACCAGATTACTGAATCAAGAGGCTTTTGGGATTCCCCCCCCCACCATCAACTATCATTTAGACATCTTATAGTAAAAATGCAAGCAGAGATACATTTTCAATATAGCTTGAACAAAGTATACATTTAATTTGTACTTTTATATTAATCTGTTAATGTCTACTACTTTCAAATAAAAAACAGTAACATTAAAAAGGCAAAAAACTAATTTTAAAAAGTGAAAAGGCCAGAGAGCTCTGGGCCTAGAACTCATTTGATATATATATTTTTTTCTTCAGTATGAGCAGCATTCAACAATATCCAGTTACACCACAGTGCCTTATTAGATGGGAAGGCTCTTGCCTCATTTTCATTCATTTCTTGTTAGTATCTTGCCTGTAATAGTGAGTGCCCTTTTGGCCTCTTTCACAGCTAAACCAGTGAAATCAATTCACTGTTGATCATTAGAACCTCAGCCCAGCTCTATTGCCGGAGATGTCAGCTCTGTCTAAAGGCAACTTTTAATCTGAACAGTTTATGCTTTCCTATCTGCAACACCTAGACTATGTGGTGGCTGCACTGCATTTAATCACAAATGAATCAAGACAACCTTGCTTTAGAAGGTCAAATAGCGAAAAAGTAAAATAAAGTGAAATGAAAATGCATACACAGATCAGAGGCAATCGTAAAGTAAAAAAGAGCTTTTCTTTTGTATTTAGTGTAGGTTTAACCCAAAATAGAAACAAACAAAATGGAGTCCCTGCCTTTTCCAGTTGTGAAAAGCAGAGCAAAAGTGATGTAAGACGAGGATGGAAAAGACATCGCTAGCAGCAGCTTGGGGTTCTCCTGAAAGATATCTGCATGTTGGCAGCAGAGGGAACAATATGCAAATGAAAAGGGGGGCATGCAGGCACTTCCTCTACCCTTCTTAGTTGCATTTGCCACCAGCAAATGACAGTAACAAATCTGAATAATTAGAGAGGAACTATAATCACATTGGAAATGGTTTTATACAAATAATGTTATTTTTTGAAACTAGACAGTAAACAACACACTTTCTGAATACCAGTAGGCATCAATTTATAATGCCGGCACTAGGTGGGATGTAATCATTTTATATGCCACAGGCAACTAGAATCATAAAATGTAATACATACAAAAACATTAATTACAAACAGGGATCACAATTTATCTGTATTGAGGACATACAAGTGCAACAGAGAATTGTAGCTGAAAGCACAATCACTGCCCCACCCCAGCTGTCCAATTCAACGTCAAATACAAGATAAAGTGATGATTTCCTAGCATTTGTGTCAAACACTGCAGTCTGATGAATCCCACGTGTTATATGGACTTCATTCCTAAACTATGAGGCTCCATTCTGTTCAGATTGCTTTTTGTTTATTATTTATGAATCGATATATTAAATGCCAGTATTAATGTATGCAGATCACTCTTATCTCTCCTCTGCTAAATAGTCTAATTTTCTGGCCCAGCATCCTGTTCTCCTCTCACAGCCCACGCTACCTACCCACCACACCACATCCTCTAGTGCCTCTTCACAAGACTTCGCCTCGTGCTTCTACTCCAATATCTCTAATATCCGTGAGCTCTTTAATATCTCTACCCCCTGTGTCCCTTCCCACTTGCTAACGTCTATCTCCCTCTTTACAGCTGTCTTCAACTTCCCACTCTGTGACACCAGTCTGCTCCCCACTTTGGCTGCCGAATTCTGGCCTAATCGAAGCCGGTGGCAGGCCATATCTGTGGGCACCATTTCCGAGATGGAGAAAGGAAACCCAGATTCTCTCACAGAACCAAAATTAAAGCAGCAATCATCAGTTGTAATATTTAAAAATATGTCCCATTAACATGTCTTCAGTGAAGGAGATAATGCATAATGATCATGATCATGCCATCACAAGGAAATGTATTCTTAGGGGGGTAGTATGAAAAAGTGAATGTTTCACTGAACAGATGATGGACAACAAAGAAAGGATCAAGATAAAAAATGGTAGCTATGCAAACGGTGATTGTCTGGAAAGGCAGGGTTACTCCTTTTCTAACCAGTGTTCACCCTACTGCAGAATTCAATCTCTCATATCAAAAGGTACAGTAAAGAGAAGATGGCACGAGAGGAAGGAAAACCTTTGCTGAGATAAGAAAACATTAGAAATGGCAGGGAATGGCATTAAACCATGAATATCAGGCAAAAGAGCATGATAAATATTTGATAATGAATTATTTAATGCCAATAGAAACAATATATGAGAAGAAAACCAGGCAAGACTGTCAGTATGATGTATGGGTCACACTCTGAAACATGGAAGTGGTAATGCGCAGGTTTGGGATTATTTTGCTGATCCACAAGCAAGGGATCCATTCAGTTGTTCCATTTCTCAATGTCACTTGCCATCCTCAGGAAGGTATGAAGGTTTTTTTTTTTTTTCCTCAGGAAAACTATCCTAAATGGCCATGGAAGACATAAAATATAATTTGACAGACAATGTTATAATACATTTTACAAAATTAATTTGCATTTTAATGCCAGAAATAGCATTTGCATATGAGAAAGTTGAATCCAGATCAATACTTCATTCTGAACTATCCTTCTTTTCTTTGTATTTAATATACTGTAGTGAATTGTTACAGACAGAGCGCAACACAAATAATGAAGAAGAATGAGGCTTCATTTAAATAAGCTATGTCATATTTAATAATTAAACCCACCTGCAGGGTAATTATTTTGTACTGGGAAGGATTAAAGTTTTCAGACCATGGTTGGGGAGTTCATTCATTTCTTAACATTAAAAAGGCAGAAATAAGGTGATGAACAGGCAACCAGGGCTGCTCTCTTCTTCCAGCAAAGAATTTCTCAAAGAGAACAGTACTGGAATAAGACAAAACCCCACCGCTGCTAGAGCCTCGGATCAAGTGAAAGAATGTGCCTGGCAATGAGGGAAATTCATTTTTAGAGTACAATGCTGTCTCAATCACTTACTCATGTGTGAAATTACCCAGGGGGAGATATAAGCTTGCCAACTAACTATTACTGCCCTTAGATTTGATCAAGCGAATCGATCACAATGAGAAATGAATTATTCTGAGGGACAGAAGGCCTTATTAAAGGCGGACAACGCAAACACTGCAGCTCTGAGCAGGGTGCTGGCACAGCTGGCAACAGGCATCCTGAGACAGGAAAGAAGGGGCGCCCTCTGCCAACACTTTTAAATAAAGGCCAGCGAAGGGTCTGTGCAATCTCAGGCATTCAACAGAATTCCTTCCCTGAAGAAGCCTGTCATATTCCCAGTTGCACACCGATGGTTTCATTGTATTTATGATGGAGCGGGTAGCCTAGGGAGTCAAGTACAAATGAAAACAATGGGGGGTGTTCTTTTGATGCAGTAATTCATTCATGGTCCTGTGCAATAGTGAGCTTTCATGCTTAAATGTTAAATCAAGACAGCATGAAAAATAAAACAAAAGACTATGCCTGACTGCTCTGATTGTATTTAATCATCATAGTAAAAGTCTGACTAACATTTTTATAATGCCACAGTATTATTGTGACCTGTCAGTGCATCAGTGCACTCTGATAAATGTCTTGCATGTTCTGACATAGGACATGGACTACTACTGACACCCCCCAAAGCAGAGACGTGTGCACACTACTACTGTCTATATGGAAATCTAATTTCTGTATTTTCTCAGATCACTAAAAAGTTAAGAAAGGTAAAGGATCTTTTCCAATTTGACAGCAGTGTACAAGATTAAATTGGATGATTAATTACTGCAATTAAGGTAAAGTGAAATCTGCTTAGCATTTCCATGTTTCACTTTGGCAATCTTGTACAAAGTTCTGTGTTTGTTTACATTTATGTAGCTGATACAGGATAAGGAGACAAAGGACATATAGCACATCAAAAAGATTTACAAGGCTAATATTCCAAACCAGGTGTGGGCTCAAAATCAATCACAGAATTAAAAAAAGCAGCAAACATGCTCAACTGCATTTCATACATGTATAATTGCACACATATATATATGACGTTTCAATAATAACAGAAGTGTCTTAATGAGGGAAGAGGTTACCTTGGGCATCTGGGAAAGACATATTGGACTGCCTGCACAGCCCAACATTTCAACGCAACTGTTGTTTGCCAATAACAGCTTCTCAGACTGACTTCTGATCATGCAGCTGCCACACTAAGTGTATACAACGTTTTTCTGACTTGCTTTATATACATCATTTCATATGCAGCGGCTTGCAATCCTGGTGCATCAAAACCAGCATTTACATTATAAATGTTTGTTCAAAGGGCTTTGGATAACAAATTACACTAAACATTGCCTTTCTGTCTGAAGTGGTCTGACTTCCACAATATATTGTCCACTGAGAAGACCAACTAATCCATTCAGTATATCCTGCATAAACTTATTTGAAGAAAAAAATAAAACTAAAAAGTCTATTTGTCTTCTAATTGCTGTATAGATTTGTGAAGGCGAAATCAAGTACAAATATGGGCAGAATCTAAATGAAGTGCACTGATGTACCCTTAAGCATAACTAGACCTACACTGAACAAAGATCTTTGTTAATGTGCAGAGCAAGTGACGTGATAAAATACACCCAAAACAAAAAAAAAGCCTTCTCTGAATAATCAGAAATATATTACTGTAGGCTAAAAACAAGAGATTGAAAATGTTTCACTACTTTAACAAATCAGTCAGTTTTGTAATTACATTTACAAAAATAATGTTATCCAGAGGCATATTGGCTCTTAACATAACATAACCTATTTAATTTGTTCAAAAGCCTGGAGATATTTTGTGCATGCTAGTGGTGGATCTGGCATACTGCCCTCAGTATTTCAGATCCAATGCCTTTTTAGTTTTGTTTTTTCACTTCAAGGTTTTTGTATCCACAGAGAGACTGATTAAGATTTGGGTACAATATTTGGTTTGCAATGAAAAAGTACTGTAAATAAATTCAGTATTTTGAGAACATATTTTTTTGTAAAGCTAATCAATCTTATTTCATAGGCAATAGCAGCAAAAACACATGCCCACAACTGAATATTATCCAAGTCCCTTTGAATAGCCTGTGCTGCCGAGAGGGACTGAATATTCAGTTGTGGGCCGACACCTGGCAGAAGAAATTCAATGTGGACAAGTGCAAGGTATTACATGCAGGTAACAAAAATTTCCACTATAATTACACTATGGGAGGAACAGAACTAGATGGAGTAACGCATGAGAAAGACCTAGGAGTCTATGTGGACTCCTCACTTTCTCCATCCAAACAATGTGGGGAAGCAATAAAAAAGGCAAACAGGATGTTAGGGTATATTGTCAAAAGTGTAGAATTGAGAACAAGGGCAGTAATGTTCAGACTGTACAATGCACTAGTTAGAGCTCATCTGGATACTGTGTGCAGTTCTGGGCTCCACACTTCAAGAAAGATATCGCTGCTCTAGAGGCAGTTCAGAGGAGAGCAACCAGACTTATTCCAGGTCTGAAGGGAATGTCCTACTGAGAGACTGAGGGAACTGAACCTTTTCACCCTGGAACAAAGGAGACTACGTGGGGACTTGATTCAAGTCTTCAAAATCATGAAAGGCATCGACCACATCAAACCAGAGGAGCTTTTCCAGATCAGCAGGGACACACGCACCCGGGGACAAAAATGGAAATTGGGCTTCAAGGCATTCAAGACAGAAAACAGGAGACACTTCTTCACACAGAGAGTTGTCACAATCTGGAACAAACTCCCCAGCGATGTGGTTGAAGCTGAAAATTTGGGAACATCTAAAAATAGACTGGATAGGATCCTTGAATCACTCAGTTATTAATGGACATGATGGGTGGAATGGCCTCCTCTCGTTTGTAAACTTTTTTATGTTCTTATTCACATTACATGCATACAGTTAATAAATATTTGGACAGTGACACAAATGTCATCATTTTGGCTCTGTATGCCACGACAATGGATTTGAAAGGAAACCATTAAGATGTGATTTAAGTGTAGACTTTCATCTTTAATTTGAGGGTAGTTACATCCAAATTGGGTGAACGGTGTAGGAATTACACACATTTTTATATGTGGTCTCCCCAATCCAATTTTAAGGGCTCAAAAGTAATTGGACAAACTAACATAATCATGAATTCAATTGTGAGTTTCAAAACTTGGTTGCAAATCATTTGTAGTCAATGACTGCCTGAAGTCTGGAACCCATAGACATCACCAGATGCTGGGTTTCTTCCCTGGTGATGCTCTGCCAGGCCTGCACTGCAGCTGTCTTTAGTTCCTGCTTGTTCTTGGGGCGTTTTGTTTTGTTTTAAATCAAATGTTTTCTAATGTTCTTCAGGTCTTTTTAGACCATCATCTCACAGAGGCTTGGCAAGGATGTCAAGGTTCAAAATAAAATGTTTTTGAGTGCATGTATTGTCCAGTGCTAACATTTTGAAAATATTTATTTATTTTAACATCATTCTTAAATAAATTTAATTAAACTACATGGCTTTCTACTGCTACCACTAGTACTATTAGCACTACTGCAACGGTTTGGGAGTTCTTTTTCATGTATTTAATTTACAGTATGGCTATCGTGGAGCTCTGAATGTATTCTGTTTGTTCAGTTCATACAAATAATAAAGAGGAGAAGTAATTACAGAATAATAAAAGTTAAACTGCTAGAGCAATTCCCCATAAAAAAGGCTACTAATTGGAATTAAATAGTACATATTCAAATACACTGACTGCATTCACATTATATCACAGTACCGTCATCAGTAATGACCACATTCCATCTCTAGCTAAACAACAAAAAACACATTTAAAGGAATCTTTGCCTCCTAGACCATATTTTCCAAAGATGAAATGCTTCTTCTTTTCAATAATCCAAGCAACACATTTCTAGACCCTTCACTGGATGACATTTATCATATAAAAAGCTTTGCTGCTCTGGACTGCAAAACCAGGACTGAGGTCTGTAGGAATTCTACTTAATTACTTCACAAGCTACGATTCAGGAGGTATATTGGAAAAGCCATATGCAACGTTTATGGCTGTTGTCAGTTTGACGTCACTTTAGAACTAGCTTTGAAGGAAGCACCATTATGTACAGTACATAGTGTTTTTTGGTTGCAGTTTTGGACTTGGATCTTTGAAAGCAACGTGGCAGGAATGTGCAATAGCCTGTTACAATTCTGTGATATACACAGCAGGGTTCACCGATTAATATTTAATATATTTCCCATTGTTCAGTGTACCTGACTGGGCATCTGAGCATTTTTTTTTATAACCTATACAGTAAATGCATAAGAAGTATTCTGCAAATGGAAACTTGTGCGTTCATGCAGCAATCTGCCTGACATGAATTAATATATCACAATGCCATGCTTTTGAATTGCATTTTCAATCTCCATGCTGTCTGGAAAGAGAAACATGAAAGTGCTCTGAAGCCGACATAATTCAGTGACAAGTCTTGTCATGCCTTTTGAGTAATGGAACTGCCAAAGATGTTTAGTGGAAGTTTAGTATAAAGTGAGGGAATACCTTCAACAAGTGGCCTCAAGGACTGATTTACTTGTGATACTGTGTACACTGCCTTACCAATTCTGAAACTACCCTCACCAAGCAATGCAGAGTGGACCAACTCTAACCCATTTGCCAATATTGATAAAACCTCAAAGCCATGCTTAAGGTAGCACCCCTTTTCAAAAGATGAACACCATGCATCCATAACCCCTGAAGCATTTATTATACAGCTGCCAACTTCAATAGCACTCTTCAAGTTTAACCCTCCTGTTATGTTCAACTGTAAGGAACAGCAATAATGTTCCTGGGTCAAATTGACCCGGTGGATGTTTAACCATCCGAAAGTAGATCAAAAAATATTTTTCTCCATAAACATTATCTTTAGCTCAATTAATATCAATTTAAACAATATTTAGTGTAAATCAAGTTTTCACCCCTTACAGATCATGGTTTACTTATGATAAGTCACTCATTTTTCATTAAAAAATTATTTTCAAACAGTTTTTTCTGTACATTGGCAAAAACTAGACATTCAACACATTTGTTTTATTTATTCTTATTTTATTTTGACTTGGACATGGCTTTGAAGGCCTAAAGGGGCAGCAACCTCTGAATGCCACCAGCCTTTCATCCACTGTGACATTAGGACCTGGGTTGTAGAGTAGTGGCAGCCACTCTACCCACTTGTCCCACACTGTCCTAATAGATGCCAGCTTATCTCTCTCCTTTCTGCCAGCTCTTGTCTCCCGATTATCAAACCCGATGACCCTTGAGAAAATATGAAAGGTCTCCAAAGACATGGTGGCTCGGAATATGGCCCTGCCTGTCCCTGCATCCCACAGGCTGGCTGTCGATTAGTCTTTGGACTTATAAACCCCAGCCAGGATGAGAAGCCCCAAATAAGCATGTAAATGGGTTTCGTCCAGTTCTCTCATCTCCTGCCCCAAAATACGCCTCCCTTCTAAATTAGTCATTTCTAGAACAATTTTTTTAAATGAATCAGGAATGAGCAGCTCAAAAGCAGACTTTATATCTGTGACAGGAGTCACTGGCATCTTAGTGGGCCCTGGCACTGCCTTTATTATGTTTGCAGCTGATATTGTTCCCTGACGCATGTTTGGGGATGAGGACCATTCTTTTGGCCATTTTTTTATATGAATGTCTCTCTTGGAGTTGATGGCTGTGGGACAATACCCTCATCATCTGACAATTTATCATCATGATCAGAATTGATCTCAAGATCGTCTGTTCCAGAGCATCCTGGACCATCATTATTCTGCTCATATTGCTCATCTTTTCAACCTCTGAGAGAGCACAGATGCATAATGTTGGTAGGACTACATGTAAGGACCCTTTTATATTTGTTACCCATCCTCCCTGAGTGTGGGCAGAGTTTTCCCGTGCAAAATAAAAGGTTCCTGTCGTAGAATGTGCGGGAAGGGGTGTAGTTGGGGTCCAGGAACAAATTCTCTGGGCGTGTGTGTGTGTGTGTGTGTGTGTGTGTGGGGGGGGGGGGGGGCGGTTGGGGTTGGGAGGGATTAGGCAATCACATTGTGTCTCATATTTGGAAAGAAAACAAATCAATTCGTTTTTTTAAACTTTGGGTAGGTCCTGACCACTGCAGACCGGGAACACCCCACAAGAGCTGCAGTTTTGGAGATGCTCTGACCCAGTCGTCTAGCCATCACAATTTGGCCCTTGTCAAAGTCGCTCAGATCCTTATGCTTGCCTATTTTTCCTGCTTCTAACACATCAACTTTGAGGACAAAATGGTATGGTATTTGACCAAACTAAATAAAACAGAATTTTACTTCTCAGTTAAAGCCAGTTCAGGAGTCAATCAGGCTCTAGAAATCAGTTAATTGCATTATTTGATGTGAGTGTGTTGTCAGGTGCAGATGCATTATTTTCAGTTTTTTTCCTGAGTGATGTAAAAAGGAAACCATCTTTAACCATCTCTGGTCAGCAGCCAACACAACTCCAGCAGAGATTGCCATGAGGTTTCATAAATTCTCCATAAAACATGGTAGTTTACCCCTATTACTGCAAGGAACAGTTCATGGGGATGAAGCTCGGTGCTTCTGGAACAGCTGCAGCAATGTGTGAGAAACAATGTGTCCAAATTACACACAGGACCCTTTGACGAAACTCTTACCTTATACTGGAACAGGAACAGGCCGCAGAAGAGGCTGTAGAGGTCGGCCGTCAAGAGGGACAGGTTGACAGCTGTGGCACTAGTTCGTTTGATGACCACTGGCATGAAGCTGTACAGACCAAACATACAGGCACTGAATCCAATGTACAACAGGCCTGCAGGGGGACACAATAAAAGATAGCAGTTGTTAAAGTCTGGTACATTCTGAACAAAGCAAGAACACAAAGCCTCACACTCCGTCTCTCAGTTGTAGCAGCTCCTAGAAGCTGGAGACTGAACTAAGCTTTCCAAGCAGGAGTCTGAGGCCCACTGTGAGGGCAGGAGCTGTCCAATGAAATCACCCGCGACTGGCTTCTTTGTGAGCTGAATGTAAAATGTCCATATTGTAGGACATGGATATGCATTTATATTGACCAAATAAAATGTCTTGGACTAGCAAATTTTATTTAAATCTCTTTTCACCGCAGTTCTTATACCTACTTATTCAAACAGGGCCTTCCCTCCAGACATATTCAGACAACCTTCAGCACCCCCATTCTTCCCTATCTGCCATAGTTTTCATAGTAAAGATATAGCACTTTTCTCTCATTCCGCATGCTTTAGATGAAACTATGACTTTGCTTATAGCCTTTCAATTATGCTTATGGCCATTTTGACATTCATTCTGACCCACTTACACTACTGCTGCAAAATGGCCTTTTTCTTTCCAGTTGTAAGCTGGTGTTTCATTAGTTGCACCTAACTGACCTTTTAGCTGAACAATATGGAGGAGGAAGTGCTTGAATACAAAATGCTATGGTTTCTTAGCAATTGGCTGGAAATGTACAGCACTGAACCATAGTAGAGTAAGATAACAAGAACAAGGTGCCATATAATAACTGTCAATAGCAGGTGCAACACAGTAAGGATTTGAAGGTAAAGGGGCTAATTTGTGTGATGACTCAGATCAGTGACTCAGCAGAACCTGGAAATGCACACTCTTCTCTTCATGAGCTACTAAAATGCACCAGCAATGTTAATTATAGCCAGATGGATAAAGGTTCCTATCCCCAGTATTTAGCCAGCATCAATAACTTACAGTTTACAGGGAGCTACAGTACATGTATAAACAAAATCATCTCACAAATGGACCCATCAGCCTTGCATTCCAGACTGATAAATGTAAAACACAAATTTATTACAGTCCCAGGTAGAAAGACACAAAGTAAATACATGAGATAGACAATGGATCACTACGGACTGTGGTGTTGACTGAAGATGTGACATAAATATGAATCTCTTCTAAATGCTATGTCTATACCTACTTTCCAAAAGCTTTGCCAGTAATTGCCATGTTATGAAGTGACACATGAGAACCTGAATTTAAAGAGGAATAAAGTTGTATGTATTCCTCCAATGTATTCTATAAATGTATATTCTTTCCATAAGATCTTCAAAAACATACTTGGTATGTCCTGCAGCCCACTTGAAAATACTTATTCGAATTGGTTTGGGTCCTTTAAAATAAAGTAGAGATCTGTATCCCTCCTGAATGCAACTGAAGGCCATATTTCCCCCTTCAGCAGAAGCATTAATAATGAACATGTGGAAATAATGGAAACTGCAATATTTAAAGAGAAAATGAATGGAGATTAGCACCACCTCTGTCAGACTCACTAGAGGAAAGGTGCAAATCTGAGGCCTGTCATAAATCTCATGAAATTGCAGTTGATTATACTATTTCTACTTAAATATGCATTAGGCTTCTGACCTGTTTTGGATTTCTATAAAAGGCTAAATGGGCACAACAGGTTATCAAGTGACAAGCTATATCTCATCGTACAGCAAGGAGCATGTATTTGTTTAAGTGCTTATAGGGATTATTACAATCATTTAAAATTGATTTGAACATGGTTTTGTAGGATAAACACATTAATACATTTGATCTTGGCTACTTTCTACTGAATACCTTTTTACACCTCTCAGGTCAGCAGGGATTGTGAAACATGACTAAGAAATGGTTCACCCTCACTAGACTGACTTTTCAGAACTACTTGAACAAAAGATAATGGAATAATTTACAAGTTAACCATTACAGTATGCAGTATGTAGCGAAATAGTTGCAATAAGTAGATATGGAGAACCGAAGAGGCATTACAGATTCACAGCAGTGGCCTGGAAGGAACTGCAGTGTAAAAATCAAGGACAGACTAAGATGATCAAGAGTATACCATTTCTAATTAATTTCTAGTCAAAGCCCTTTCCAAACAGAGACAGATTTTACAGCAGCCACAGGTCCAGCTGCCAGCCTCAGCACCGACAGACCCAAAGCCCTCTGTGCCACATTTCTGCATCTCACTGTAAGGGCTGATGTTACACTTGGTTAATATATGTGTGTGTGGATTTTTAAATCATACACAAAATGATCACAAAGCACATAACAGATGGTGTTGTTGGCAAGAAAAAAATAACTAATGTAAATTCATGTATAGTATATATTCATTATTATTAGGAGCACTATAAATAACGTGTATTTAAGTTAAAAAAATATATATAGAAGTCAAAGTGAATTTACATTTTAAATTAGTAGAAGGAAACCTCAATAAAGATTTTCTAATCTGATCTTTTGTTGTGTCTGCAGTACTTTCAGCAAGAGCAAGCAACCAGAGCCTCCTACAGGAAAAGCATGTGTTTACATTTAAAAATATTTTTTAAATAAACTGCCCTCCAGAGTGAGAATGCTGGAAAAATATTGGTGTTATATTCAATCATTTGGGGATGCTCAAAAGTAAGCAAAGGTATTTAATATGTTGTGGGTAGGTTTATATGAACCCTTTAAGCAAGCTGTCTTGAGGCACTTAACGGAAGGCGTTATGTCTTATTTAAATTACTTTATAAATCTGGCTAGAGATCACATAAAAGAGGCTCTTTCGTGGTAGACAACTGATTCTAAACAGAACTGCGTTTCCTCAGGCTGGGGTTTAATGGTATTAGTGATTCTGGTAACAACATTAGTACAGATTAACAGTCTATGAATATTCAGCAAAAAGCTATACAAATTATAAGCACAGTAATCATAGCTGCTCGGCTGTAATGGTTTCAGACATGTTAAGTACTTTATTTGCATCACTTCTTGTCCTCTGGGGACCGTGTGAATTTGTTAGGTTTTAAAAATGCAAGTCAAATCAGGACACATGTAATCTGGACACAGGAACATGTGGACAATGGATACATGTGCAATTCTGAGGTCTACAGCACATATAGCTATAAACATAATTTGAGTATCACTGTTTCCCTAAAGCAGGCCATATAAAGTGACCAAATCTGTATACCTCTACTAGGGGGTAGGGATTGTTGCATGAAAAAGTAATTTTTAGCAGTGACTGCATCAGAGTTGATGGTGGTAACAAATTACCCATCACGGGAATGACAAATTCAGCCAGAGAGAAATGTGATATTCCTGGTACTGTTTGGATACCTGCACACAGATAACATCATCAGGTATTGTCAATTGTGGTCATCCAGAATAAGATCAACCCCCTATATAACCCATGGGTTCTGAATTGCAGCATGCCTGCAGGTACATACTGTGATACTTAAAAAAAACTGTGGAAGAGTACTCATCATGTCCTGCTCAGATCCTAAATGCCACAGAATACTCCTGGGATGAACTGGAATGGCACTAATGAGACACTATTCTCTGGTTGCACTGGAAACTGCCCACCTTTCTATCAAAAAGCCTGCAGGTAGGGCTGGGACTGCACCCCATTAGATACACTGTGGCCATTGCTTTGGATTTTCTCAGATAGCCCCAAGACATAGTTACATAGTGTGCATTATGGCAGAATGCATTAGCCATTTGTCCCGATTCATCACACTAGCACCACATGGACATGTTAATCACAGCCACTGATCTGACTACTTTCTGCATATGCAGTTTTGGTACAATAAAACTGCTTCACGTTGCCTTGGCATTTTCATTTTTTTGGTGCAGGAAGAATATGCTCGCTTGTCATATAATCGTTTCAGTGATTTGAGATTAAGCTTCTGGTAACCAATGGATACTAAACAGTCCCTCGGAGAAGAGGCGACAGGGCTGCTGGGGACTGTGCACTGCTGCTGCTCCGTGGCAAGGAAATTATTATCACACCTAATCAGCCCACAAGAAGGAGCATTTCAGTTCTCACATTCAGAAATGAGCCGAAAAATGCCTGCAGCATGATTCGCGCTTTGTTTTCTTAGCTGACATGTGCCCAGGGTCTGTGTGGATTTGTGGTCTAAACCTCCAATGGCTTAACTATATTTTTAATCACTAGAAAAGACATAATGCTAAAGATGTAAATAAATGTTCAAAGCAATTCATGTAAGAATAAACAGTGCCCTTCTTAACATGTATGATTATATCTTTCCAGGTCTTGCCCTGAATTGTTTCTTTCCATTGCTCTCTGGAAGTAACCACATGGTTTCCTGTTCTCAGGAATATGTTTTATTGCATTGTGAATAAGAACATGTTTCAGAGAAAGCAGGTATTGATTGGAGGTCCATTACAAAATCAATAGCAGTTAAGTATTAAAATATACGTTTCTTTAATTTGTTTTCCACTGAAATATCCCAAGACAGCTGCTGCAGCGCTAATGTCAAACAAGTTGCAGCAATGGAGCATGTTTGCACTGAATTGGAGAATTAAAATTTGTTTTAGCTTTAAAATACCAATAAACGTCAGGAGACTAACATGGTGTTTTAATTATGGATTAAGCACATGTCGGCCCTCACAGAATTGAACTAATTTAAACTAATGTGTGTGTGGTCAGTGCTATTCATAACTCAACCAATTATCTTTTTCCAATAGTGAGGTCTGATTTTTTATGAACTGGGTCACATGACACTCCTCTCTTCAGCACTTGGTATAGAGTCTGAAGACACCAACAGAATAATTCTCCTGTTTTATGTGACCTTGACATTCAATCTCAGCCTTCCTTCAGTGGTACTGCTTAGTCTTTATAATACACAAAAAAGGCTAAATTCTTGTCAGTATTTTTTTATACTTGTGAGACTATATTTTAGAAAAGCAATGACACAAGAGAATGATCCCATTGAATCAGAATCACACAGTATGTTAGTGCGGGCTGAAAACATTAATTTTCACAGAGTGATGCAATACAAGGGTTTGGCAATGCAAGAGTATTCTGACAAAAACCCGACTAATTAAATCTGAGCAGGCTCTAGATAGCGACATCAATTAAAATGCTGGCCACATTCTGATTAAAAAATAACATTTAAAAATGTATGAATGTTTTAACTCTGTCCCAGTCGAGTTGCCAAAGTGCTAACCTTACCACATCAGATGTCTTTAAGAATGCGTGGGAATTTCACTTTGATTTGCAGGTAAACACACCAGTGGAATTAAGAAGAGACTGTTTTCTACACCTTGCCAGTGTTAAAGAATTCTGATCTCTAAGATAACTGGGGCAATTCATTTCAGATATCCATTGATTTCCTCAGCAGAACTGCTGCCCTTCATGTCAGTTAATTTGCAGAATGATCTTCTTCTGACACTACTCTGTGACTAACTAATGGTGCTGGAAACTAAAACAGCAGGGGTGGTATGGGAAGCGGGCATGGTTATAAGGCAATCAATTCCAGCAGGTACTGGGCAGACAGCTTCTTGCTTTTATTTTCCATTTGCACATTTCTAACCAGCGTGCTATAATAATGTAAATCATCTTCTCACCTATTTGCCAGTCCCATGGTACCTTTAACAGTTCCTTGTGTTCCATTATAGCTCTGTAATGGAGAAAGAAAATGAACATCAGGCACCGGATAGCAGGCCAGGCTGGGATAACATCAGAAAGCAAAAGAAAAAGGCTCATGAGCTTCTTTGCCACCCCTAGCCTGGCTTTCCCCAAGCAGACCACATTCACAATAAGCACAGTAATAATGAAGAAAAGGCCCTGTCAGGACTACACATGCAATCTTCTAAGCCCCAGTGCAGTCCACAGGGAGTGTATTAATTGGATTACCCACATCCAAGAAAACACTCACATTCTCACACACAGAGCACTGAGTGGTTCTAGAGCACTTGGCAAGGCTCTTCATCAAGCCATATTAATCCACACAACCTCCATTTCAGTGCAGGCCAATAAGTGCCTGCCGGCTTGGATAACCTGCTGGCTGAACTGTGGGAGGCCAACGATGGCAGAGACACATGCTCCTGAAGAGCCCTGTCTCTGATCGCAGACCCCCCACTGAGCATACCTGTGATTGGGAGTCTGCCAGAATCATGCTCCTGTTCTGTTATAGTGAATGACATGACATATACATACATTATATACATGTGATACATACATATATACACACACAGTGCTCATAGAAAGTCCACACCCCCTTTCCAAATGTTCACCTTTTGTAATATTTAAAAAGAGATACACATCCTACCCTACAACTTCAAAGTCAAAGAATACTAGAAATGTCTAGAAAATCTATCAAAAATAAAAACCAAAATAGTTGGATAAATGTCCTCCCCCTCTTGAAGAAATCCTAAATTAGCTCAGGTGTAAGCAAATCACCTTCAGAATCACTCACCAAGATAAGTGGTCTCCATAAGTGTTAAATTGTAGTGATTCACATGATTACAGGATAAATTCAGCAGCATTTAATGCAAAGACTCAACTATGAGCACCTAGGAGCTTTCAAAAGAACTCTGGGACATGTTGAAGGGCACAGATCAGGTGATGGGTATAAAAATCATGGCCTTGAATATCCCTTCACATGTCAAGACAATTATTAAGTAGTGGGTACCACCTAGACCTTGGCTAAATCAGGCGGTCCCTCCAAACTGAATGACTGAGCATGAAGGAGACTAATCGGCGAAGCTACCAAGAGGCCAATGGCAAATTGCAATAGCTACAGGCTTTAATGGCCAAGACTGGTCAAAGTGTGCATATGAGAACAATATTCCAAGTACTCCATACATCTGGCTTGTATGGTACTCAAGAATGCCCACCTCGAATTCCATTTGAAATAGGACACAACTTCACCTTTCAGCATGACAGTGACCCAAAGCACACAGCCAAGCTAGACTGCAGTGGCTAAGGAACAAAAAGGTAAATGTCCTAGAGTGGTCCAATCAGAGCCCTGACCTAAATATGAACCAAAATCTGTCCATCAATGCTCCCCAAGGAATGTGACAGAGCTTAAACAGTTTTGTAAAGAAGAAGGGTCAAATACTGTAAAATCTAGGTGTGCAAAGACCTATCCCAACAGTTGCACAGCTGTAACTGCTGCCAAAAGGTGCTTCCACCAAGTATTAACTCAGGGGGCTGGAAACTTATCCAACTTTGACATTTAGAGCATATTTACAGAGTACTGTGCAAAAGTTTTAGGCAGGTGTGATTAAATGCTGTAAAGTAAGAATGCTTTCAAAAATAGACATTAATAGATTATATTTATAAATTAACTAAATGCTAAGTGAGTGAACAAAAGAAAAATACTTTTGCTGTATGTTTGGGGTCGTTGTCATGCTGAAGAATAAATTTGGGGCCAATCAGATGCCTCCCTGATGGTATTGCTTGATGGATAAGTTTCTGCCTGTACTTCTCAGCATTGAGAAGACCATTCATTCTGACCAAATCCCCAACTCCATTTGCAGAAATGAAGCCCCAAACTTACAAGGAACTTCCACCATGCTTCACTGTTGCCTGCAGACACTCATTTCGTGTACCGCTCTCCAGCCCTTCGGTGAACAAACTGCCGAATACAGCCAAAACTACTACTATAGCCGAATATTCCACATTTTGACTAATCAGTCCAGAGAACCTGCTGCCATTTTTCTGCACCCCAGTTCCTGTGTTTTCATGCATAGTTGAGTCACTTGGCCTTGTTGCCACGTTGGAGGTATGGCTTTTTGTCCGCAAGTCTTCCATGAAGTCCACTTCTGACCAGACTTCTCCGGACAGTAGATGGGTGTACCAGGGTCCCACTGTTTTCTGCCAATTCTGAGCTGATGGCACTGCTGGACCTCTTCCGATTGCGAAGGGAAGTAAGCATGATGTGTCTTTCATCTGCTGCAGTTTCCTTGGCTGACCACTGCATCTACGGTCCTCAACGTTGCCCGTTTCTTTGTGCTTCTTCAAAAGAGCTTGGACAGTACATCTGGAAACCCTCTTCTGCCTGGGAGAGACATTGCTGATGCAGTATAACTACCTTGTGTCTTGTTGCTGTATATACTTTATAATATACAGTATGTATGTATGTATATATATATATATATATATATATATATATATATATATATTACACACCGATCAGCCATAACATTATGACCACTGACAGGTGAAGTGAATAACACTGATAATCTTGTTATAATGGCACCTGTCAGTGGGTGGGATATATTAGGCAGCAAGTGAACATTTTGTCCTCAAAGTTGATGTGTTAGAAGCAGGAAAAATGGGCAAGCGTAAGGATCTGAGCGACTTTGGCAAGGGCCAAATTGTGATGGCTAGACGACTGGGTCAGATCATCTCCAAAACCGCAGCTCTTGTGGGGTGTTCCCGGTCTGCAGTGGTCAGTACCTATCAAAAGTGGTGCAAGGAAGGAAAAGCGGTGAACTGGCGACAGGGTCATGGGCGGCCAAGGCTCATTGATGCACGTGGGGAGCGAAGGCTGGCCCGTGTAGTCCAATCCAACAGACGAGCTACTGTAGCTCAAATTGCTGAAAAAGTTAATGCTGGTTCTGATAGAAAGGTGTCAGAACACACAGTGCATCGCAGTTTGTTGCGTATGGGGCTGTGTAGCCGCAGACCAGTCAGAAAAGCCGAAAGCGCCTACAATGGGCACGTGAGCATCAGAACTGGACCACGGATCAATGGAGGAAGGTGGCCTGGTCTGATGAATCACGAGTTCAAGGTGTTGACTTGGCCTCCAAATTCCCCAGATCTCAATCCAAATCGAGCATCTGTGGGATGTGCTGGACAAACAAGTCTGATCCATGGAGGCCCCACCTTGCAACTTACAGGACTAAAAGGATCTGCTGCTAACGTCTTGGTGCCAGATACCACAGCACACCTTCAGAGGTCTAGTGGAGTCCATGCCTCGACGGGACAGGGCTGTTTTGGTGGCAAAAGGGGGACCTACACAATATTAGGCAGGTGGTCATAATGTTATGGCTGATCGGTGTATGTATGTGTAATATATATATAATAATTATTTTTTCCCCCTTTAACAGTATGGAGAATGGTATGTAGATAAGTGGGAGAAAAAACCCACTGCCCAAACCATGTTGTCCCAGCTGTAAAGGTCCAACAAACCTCATATCCTTTAGAGAGATTGTGGAGAGTCTTAGCTGCTCACTTTGCACTTGTCCCAATGACCCACACCTACTTCAAAGCTCAACAAATTTAGATTTTTATATCTTTTATGAACCAAACTACAAACAAAGAAACAATCTATTGATTCAATTACACGCACATACAGTGCGTTTCCACTCTTTGTTTTCATCACTGGGAACAAGTGCAAAGTGCGTGGCCAAGTCTCTGGGACGACGTGGGTTGGGAGACACGACTACCTTTTTCAATAGACATTATCTTATATTGGTCAGCACCTTTGTAAATAAACAAGCATTGCAAGGCACAAACTATTTTTGGTTTTGTTTAAGAATATATATCCTTAATTTCAATTCAAGACAAAAAACAAAAACATCAAAACCTTACAAAACTGACATCAGAGCACAGATTTGGGCCCTGATACTGCATGCTGGCATGACTCTCAGAGCAAATCCCCAAGGTCACCATGGGCTCACTTCAGCTTCCCCTCCACGGCTCCCAGTCTCTTCCCTGATTTTGGGCTCTGAAAGGCTGCCAGATTCTGTCAGCTGCTACCCAGCACCAGCGGGTTACGAACCTCCTGCAGTTTGTGATGAGGCGATAAAGAGCCACAGGCAGAGAGCCAGGTGGTGGGAGAGAATAGCAGGAAGCCAAGATCCTCAGGCCTGGAGCCTCAAACCGATTCACTTCTCTGTTCAGTGGGAACGTGATAATCTAATGCTGTACTCCTCACTGGACCCTGCTCTGAAGATGGCTGCAAAGAAGGCAGCTTTAAAACTGTCTGAAGAATCTAAGGAACCTTTTAACTAAAACATCTAGAAGGTAATAAGCAAAGTAAATGAATTACTTGAGACTGGGTACAGAATTATTTTCTGTTTTTGTGAGTGCTATATATATATATATATATATATATATATATATATATATATATATATATATATATTAGTTTCAGAATCAATTTTGGTTTTTATTTTTTCTGTTGAAATGAAAACTGGGGCCAATATATACATTGGGTAAATTAGTCAATCAATTCTTTTTATTTATTTTTTATTTTTTGCAAAAGGTCCACTATGAAACTTTTATTCCAATTTTAAACATATGAATCACTGACATTTCAGTCAACATTCACACTAAGAGGTGACTTAAAAGTTATTACAATTGCACAATAAACCTCTGTGCCTATATATCTGTCAATTCAAATTGTGCTGACTCCGTTTCATTAATATATTGATTTGAATAGGTTATTTTAGTGCAATTTCTTTAAAAAAAAGCAAAAGCAAATGCACAATACAGTTTTAAAATGATACATTTCTAAAATGTATAAAAGGAGAAATAGTAGTCAAGCATTGTGTAATAGGAATGATATACAGAGAACCATCACTATTAAAAGAGGTACAGTTCAATTTACAGGAGTGAATGGAACCTTAAATTACTCTCCAAGAAAGATTAGTATGGCTCTACATCTCAAACAAATGCAGACTTTAGCCTTGGGGTTGCATTTCTCACCATTCTGAATATCTGAAAAAGAAGCAAATACTGAGGCAGCCTCTATTGTATCAATCTTTGTTCTTAATTTAAAATTTTAATTTCACGTAAATTATCCATTTACGGCTGTGAAAAGAAAGGGCTGGTTTACACAAGATTGCTATAATGGTGTTCAGTTCTTCATCTCTGAAACTAGAATAATCTTTCAGACAGTTCTTTGAACATACACATATATTTTCATATAATTGTTTTTAATAAATTGTAGCTTTTCCTGGGAGTCACAAATTACAAAAGACTGATGTTGTGTTTAATAAAACATATAAACTACAACACATTCATTCAAATAGGGCAGGATACAAGACTCTTGAAGAATTATTATTTGCAGTGTTTGAGCTCTCTGGAAGAAAATCATGAGATGCTTACAGTTGTATACCACTGAAGAAAGAGCCAAAGAGGCCGATCATTCCCAGAAACTCCACCCGGCTGAGGTTCTTCACGATGAACTCCTCGCACACGTTGGAGATGCCGTACAGCGTGGCTCCAGCCAGGACCAACAGGTCTCCCAGGAGCTTGTGATCTCCTAAATCCATAGAGGGAAGAACAACAGGAATTCAGCAACTACATCACAACAAGAACTCCTATCACAGAAAATTAACAACAGACAGAAAAGCAAATACAATTGTGCCCCACTGCCCAACTACTGAGAGCATATATATATTATATATATATATAATTTATTATATCATTTTATATTATATTATATATTTGGGCTTGATTCACTACACAAGTTTATTCAGGATAAATGTTTGCCCATTATTTTAATTCCCTTCAGAAATAACAATCTATTTAAGAACCAAGTATGCACAAATTCAGATATTAATGGAAGGTTCACACATCAATGCTGTACACATACATATTACTAAAAATACCTCCAGTCCAAACATTCACTCGAGCAGCATCTGAAATCTGTGGAAAAAGGTCTGCTGTGGCTCTATACTTCCTACAGATGTATTTGTATTTTATTGTTATAATAGGTCACATGCATTGGCATGAAAAATCAAGCTACATATGCATGAATATTGTTTTCTCCTATGTAATTACTTTGCATATTTATTATTCATTTCAACTGGTAGCTTGCTTCAATTTGTTTATGTAATGTGTTAGTTCTCCTGGCCCTCTCTACTAATTCAGCAAAAAGCATTTGGCTACTATGTAGCATTTACTACATATTAACAACTAACAGATTGCACAGTAGGAGGTTAAAAGATATACAATACAGCACAATATTAAATATATTGAACATTGAAAACAATTCTGTTTCTGTGTCCCAGCAGCAGTGTTAAACATTGAGAACATAGAACTCACAAACACCAGTTTCTGTGGTTGACTCAAAGAATTCTCAAAGAAGCACAGAAAGACACTGCATGGAGGTGATGACTTACCGAAGCCCTGCTGTCTCCCAACCAGTACATCAGCACCCACCATGCAGCCCATTCCCAGCAGGCACACTCCGACGCCAATGAAGTGAACGGCCTTGTACCTCACCAACAAGAAGAACCAGGACAGCAATAGCACCACTGGGATAACAAAACAGTCTAAAAGCTGCAAGACACAAATAGTTCATGATTAATAACCACTACCATTAGTGGCACCAGTCAGGACACTCATTTTTTATTAAAATAATAAAAATCTCTCTAAATGGTTGTACACAGCTGAGCTTTACGTTATACAATGGGTAGGCCACATATATGAACAAACAACCATAGTTTAGCACTAAAAATGGATGAGTCTGCTCCCTGTCCTGGTTCACAGCGGCAAGAGGAGTTTATTGCCAGTTTGAAAGAAACGTAAAATCAGCAGATCCACAGTCAAAGCTCTGCCAGCAGGAACAGGGTTTCTGTGTATAAACAAGGATAATGTTCACCTCCTGTTATAGTCAAACAAAAACACGGTAGTATTACAATTAATCTCAGAGAGGTCCCCAGACTCAAATATTGGATTTATGCCAAACGGTATGGCAATTTATAACACCTAATCATCTGCTGGTAATCTAAAGGTCTTTTATGGTGTAGTTTATGCGGTGCTGTTCTACCTGCGATATTAATATTGATGAAGCATCTCCCCAGCTCATTATAGTTTAAATTAAACATTTAAAGCTATATTATAGATTTAAATTTGCAAAAACTGCAGGACAACACTTCCTATAAAGGAGGCCCTGCTAAGTTGCTATTTGCCTAAATCTTTCACAAGGGGCTTAGTGTCTGAATTACTGTTCAAGATAAAGCACAGAAATCAGTCATTAGGGATAAATACAAATCTAGGATGGACTTGTAGGTCAAGATATTTGGCAGCACAACTCATATCAATGCATCTAAGGGTTATTGTTATAATCCACCAAATATAATGATATTCAATTTATGTCCTCAATGACAAATTCATTTTGTATTTGTTGTTACTGCAGGCAATGAATTCTGAAAAGAAAACAACAAAAATAATCAGTTGCTCTAAATGAGTAAAGTCCTCTTTAGTTGATATATTCAAATACCTATAAAAGTATAATTTAGACTGGCTGTTACCCAGGTGTTCTGCATCACTGATTTACTATGAAGAGAGAAGTGGTATTGGTGTTAAATGAACTACAGCTCAAACCTTCTAATCTATGGCTTTAAGTGAATCTTATGCTATTTAGTAACAGCAAGCCAACTGTTACACAAACTGGAACACTGGGGGCCAAACGGGTAATGAAGGTTGAAGTTAATTTGAAGTCCAGGAAAGCATAATATGGCAAAACACACACACACACACACACACACACACAATGAAGCGGTTCACAGACTGTCTGAGCTTCCCTGGGCTGCTTCTTGTATGACACCACCAGGAAGACGTTCAGTCAAACTGCAAAGAATAACAGGTTGCTTTAAACTAATCATGCTTTAGAGCAGGGGTGCACAACTCATTTTGATTGGTTGGATTCATCTACCCAAGGGTACCTACCCAAAACACAGACCCTGGAAGCTCAAACAGTCTGTCGTTTACCGTGGAGAAGTTCATTCACACTCAACAACTTTTAAGATTACCAAGGGATGACATTTAGGCCAAACCCATAGATGATGTACTTTAAAACCTACCCAAAGGAAAATTTTGACTCACTGAACCAAGTTAAGCTAGTGGCAAAAGTAAAAAGGTAAATGTTTATTTTATTTTCTTACTCTGGAGGGAAAAAACAAAATCTGAAAACAACCACCACCTTTACCTTGACTAGCTGACAGAACAATACTGAGGTGACTATTATCTCTAAAGAACTCATTATTCTTCATGAGTTGACACTCTCATTACTTCCAGGCAAGTAGGCTAAGCCTTGAAAATAAGTTGATAAAGTAGACCTATTAAATAAATCCAAAAAATGTATTATGACAGTGAAACATTAACTAGGCTATAACACAGTAACAATGGTGGGCTTGGGAAACAAGATGGTGAGGAATTTAAAATGCATATGCTGGAAAATTAAATAAAAACAAAGGGGCAACAGTGCACAAATAATGTTGAAACACATAACGTACCAAAACAGAAAATCTAAAGCATTTTAAACATTTTACTGAAAGGGACAAACCGTTCATTCATCAAGCCAAATAACAGGATTATGTAGAGAATTTTCCAGCTTCTGCCAAAGACAAATAGAAATGCCAGAATTTTCAAAAACAACCAGTTGTAATGATGTATGCGATGCCAAGTGTAAGAATATGGGTGCAGTGTTTCATCATCCACAGTGATTAGCAAAGGCAAGCCTGGGCCTGGACCCTCTCTGTCCTGCTGCCACAAATCCCAACATATAATAAGTTCATAATTACATGTTACCTCCACTGTACATTTGCAAGATCAATTAATGCTTATCCTTTTCAGTTGAACATTGTGTGTTGATGTTTCTCAGTATAACACCTCTGATCTTATTATAAGCAGTACATGTTTGCGGGGACTGTAATTCTTTCTCAAAACTTAGATACTTTTAAAGGACAGTTACAAGCCAATCAAATTAAAGGAAGTATTAAATGCAAACATCAAAATAGTTAGCTACAAGCATAGAGGAACATGTACAGATATCACTGCAAAACCATTCTATTTATACTTTCCCACCGGAATTCATTATGTACTCAAATGTTAACAGAGACAAAATGTGTAGTTATGAATAATAAATGCAGTTTAAGCCACACAATATATTTTCTTTGTTTTGTTTTCCCCAATTGATGTTCTTTCTTCCTGTCCCCCTAGTGGCAAAACTCTTCTACATATGGCAACTGGGCCAATTACACTCACCTAAAGGATTATTAGGAACACCATACTAATACTGTGTTTGACCCCCTTTCGCCTTCAGAACTGCCTTAATTCTACGTGGCATTGATTCAACAAGGTGCTGAAAGCATTCTTTAGAAATGTTGGCCCATATTGATAGGATAGCATCTTGCAGTTGATGGAGATTTGTGGGATGCACATCCAGGGCACGAAGCTCCCGTTCCACCACATCCCAAAGATGCTCTATTGGGTTGAGATCTGGTGACTGTGGGGGCCAGTTTAGTACAGTGAACTCATTGTCATGTTCAAGAAACCAATTTGAAATGATTCGACCTTTGTGACATGGTGCATTATCCTGCTGGAAGTAGCCATCAGAGGATGGGTACATGGTGGTCATAAAGGGATGGACATGGTCAGAAACAATGCTCAGGTAGGCCGTGGCATTTAAACGATGCCCAATTGGCACTAAGGGGCCTAAAGTGTGCCAAGAAAACATCCCCCACACCATTACACCACCACCACCAGCCTGCACAGTGCTAACAAGGCATGATGGATCCATGTTCTCATTCTGTTTACGCCAAATTCTGACTCTACCATCTGAATGTCTCAACAGAAATCGAGACCCATCAGACCAGGCAACATTTTTCCAGTCTTCAACTGTCCAATTTTGGTGAGCTTGTGCAAATTGTAGCCTCTTTTTCCTATTTGTAGTGGAGATGAGTGGTACCCGGTGGGGTCTTCTGCTGTTGTAGCCCATCCGCCTCAAGGTTGTACGTGTTGTGGCTTCACAAATGCTTTGCTGCATACCTCGGTTGTAACGAGTGGTTATTTCAGTCAAAGTTGCTCTTCTATCAGCTTGAATCAGTCGGCCCATTCTCCTCTGACCTCTAGCATCAACAAGGCATTTTCGCCCACAGGACTGCCGCATACTGGATGTTTTTCCCTTTTCACACCATTCTTTGTAAACCCTAGAAATGGTTGTGCGTGAAAATCCCAGTAACTGAGCAGATTGTGAAATACTCAGACCGGCCCGTCTGGCACCAACAACCATGCCACGCTCAAAATTGCTTAAATCACCTTTCTTTCCCATTCAGACATTCAGTTTGGAGTTCAGGAGATTGTCTTGACCAGGACCACACCCCTAAATGCATTGAAGCAACTGCCATGTGATTGGTTGGTTAGATAATTGCATTAATGAGAAATTGAACAGGTGTTCCTAATAATCCTTTAGGTGAGTGTACAATGACAATGGTACCGCTGGGAGTGTTACTGGACATGCCGTATGCAAACTTGCAAACCCTCTAGGTTTGTTTGGATGCTGATAGAATGAGAGATTTACCTCGTGGACACTACTGTGAGCAACCTTGGAAAATAATAATTGAAGGGAGAAACCTAAATGCCTACTGAATAGGGATTAAGATGTATTATTTTATTTTCATCTTGGAAGTTTCATCATCACCATCAGCCTATATCTATCCACTGCTGGATGAAGGCCTCTCCCAAGATGATTCCACTCGCTTTGATCTACCGCTACTCTCTTCCGTGTCACGTCTGCAAATTGTATTATTTAATCTTC
This sequence comes from Amia ocellicauda, assembly GCF_036373705.1. NCBI lineage: Eukaryota > Metazoa > Chordata > Actinopteri > Amiiformes > Amiidae > Amia > Amia ocellicauda. The sequence continues at coordinate 47,683,594 of NC_089850.1, forward strand.
CCATTTTTTTATGTGGCCATCTTCTAGGTTTTATGTAATCTCTTGGGATCCATTCAAGTTTCATATTTAGTTGTATATCATAGGCAAAGATAAGTAGGTTATCCTTTGGTTCATTAATATAGGGGTTCTGGTGAAGGACAGGCATTGACCGGGGCTGGATTAAATCAAAACTTTGACCCACCCACTAATAGCAAACTAAAAACCTGTATATCATAGCGGTTACATTTCTGATTAGGAGAAAGTGGGATCTAACTAAAAATGAAGCCGCAACTGAGTACAGTTGTGTAGTTTTCTATTAGCGGGTGGGTCAAAGTTTTAATTTAATCCCAGCCTTGGCCCAGGGTTCTTCCCATTGCAGAGTGACTTCCATTGGGTTTAGGGTTGCATTTCTACATGTTTAGCTAAGAATGTTTGATTGATCGCAGCTCCAAACTTTGGTCTTGGCTAGGCCTAAGGTTGTGGCTATTGTAAGGGTTCACAATAGAGTAGGAAGGTATCTTATAGGTGTAATACAATAGTAATTTATACAGCTACCGATATGAATCATCTACTTTTTACTTTACCATACTGACCAAACCTACTCCCCGTCCCTCCCCACTCTCCTATTTTATGCAGGACTGCTTTCATCTCCACACCAATGTACACTATTTCCACACAGTGATGATGTTGACATTGCAACTGACACTGGATGATCTGGGAAGAACCTGCTGCGTCCCTGACATTGCACCTGCTTTCGATGAAAATGATCAACAACTTGTGTCAAGGATGCATCTGTTAGTGTGCTTTAAAACTATGTGTGGATACTTTTGGTAGCACTGCAAGGAAAGGTGGAGGATAGACTCCTCCATAATTACTTCTTAATTTCTTCTCCCTCTGTGACCTGTGCAATCGTGTCCTAATTAGTTGTTGCCAATTATTTTTTTATACCTCAGAATGAAAATGAACACTGAAAAACACATGTGTTTAAGCATTCTGATTGTGTAATTTATCTAAAGGAATAACTAACAAAAAAACAATCATGTAACATAACAATTCTATTTTGTCTCATGTCGTCTTAACTGCAAATTATATATTTCCATTAATGATGCTTTACTAAATTTCAGTGGTTAAAACGGTATGAGACAGGGAACAATTTCACAAAACAAAAGCCGTCAAACAAGGCTAAAGAAAGAGTTCCCAAATCTCCTGTAAGACGCAAATATTGCACCACTTTCAAGTTTATTGTTTTTAAATGTATTACCATAGGCTGCGATTCATAATAATTTAAATAGTATTGTGTAAATCTCTTGATGGATGCCCCAGCAGTAAACCTACATATGCTATTAAAAAACAATCTTTATGGTATTAATAACATCAAATAAAAACTGCTTGAAAAGTCTTCTATTTATTATGTTCTGTTAACTGTTTAAAACAGCGGTAATGTATATGTATATAGTATTTAAAAACAGCTTGTTAGCATCAGGAGTTAAAATTTTGCTCTCTTAAAACAAAGTATTTAATAAGAGCAAGGCCAAATAACAAAAACATTTCTCCATACAACTGAGAACAGAGGAGCCACAAAGCCTTTCAAATTTTTACCCCTTTTTCTTTCTGCAAAAGTTCATGACTACGGGGTTGTCTCTGCTGATCCTTTTCATGCTTTTCACTTTTAATTGGCACTCTGCTATACCATCTTCCTGTCAGAGGATGATTTCTCATCTGCTCTTCATCAGGGTCATTAGCATATCCTCTGGGCTGATGAGGGGCAAAATCATTCTGTAAGTGGTGAGCAGTAGCCATATTTTATCCTACAGCTTTTCTTCTTCTTAAAGGTACAGGGTTTTACTGGTAAACTGGGACAGGATTTGCTATATCATAGCACTGGTCAGACAGGTGGCTATGAATGCTGGGGTGATTCATCACAGGAGGAAAATGCCTCGCACAGTTCCACAATATCTGTCCTTTTAAAATCTATGAAGACAAGGAGCCTGCAAAATTGATTTCAACTCCCCACAGTAAACAGTGGGACTAAAATGAAGCAAGATTCACATGAGATTAGCAAGAAAATCCCATCTCCCTGCATGGCTGCCAGAGCTGCAATAATACAAACACCTTTTACCAGTGTCTGAGAAAAGTTGTCAATACAATATCCAAATTTCACTGAAGCATGCCCTTCATTCTTAAAGTCTTTGTTAAGGGGAAAAAATAGTTTAAAAAAATTATGAAGAATAGTTCAAGAATGTAAAGTTAATCATTGTATGAAATGGCAACTTGTGAAACCTTAAACGTACCAAACTGCTTTTCAATGGATTCTCAATTTGTTTCCCAGCCTATTCCCTGACCAGCACCTTGGGGCTGGAATTTGAGAAGGTGGCCTTCACTCAGACACAAATACAGGAAAAACGCTAAATTAAAGCTCCTTAAGCTAAGAAACAACACACACACAGTTTGTGAACTCATTCCAGTACAGTACATTCTTGCCATTATTAACATTAGCCTATATTTTGAAACAAGATTCACATGGCATCCCAGTTGTGCAGATGGCCAATCAGAGAGACAGACAGCACACACAGATGCTTACCTGCACACTTGTAAGTGTGGTGTACTGGTATGCTTTGATTACCAGGTAATTGGCTTCTATATCTATTAACCCCAGGATCATGTACTTCCACCATCTTCTCTTCAATATTGCCAGTAAATTTTCTTCTCCTGGTCAAGAAACAAAAACAAAAATATTGTTATTTATTCAAAAAACACACACACGCATGTGCACACACAGGAATTACAGTTCTGTTAAGTCTTCTATTAAGGAAAAAGAATAAGCACATGCTATAAAGAAATCATTCAGCCATCTCTGAGAAACCGCAACTGACCATTAGAAGAGAAAATTATTGGTGAACATTTACATTGAGCTTCTTAATGTAAATATTCTTAAAACCAAGAATGTAGAATTCTTTTCTTATGGGAAAAGCCTCACAACCTACCAGCTGTTCAATGTATTTGCTTGAACAGCTTTCAAAATAAACAATGAAAAGAGGAAACTCATCATGAAAATAACACTGCATGACTGAAATCCACTCCTCTCTCCACCCAAAACACAACAACATTCAGACAGTCCCCTGCAGAGCATTATTATTATTATTACTAATTGATTTCTTAGTAGACACCCTTATCCATGGTGACTTCTAATTGTTACAATATACCACATTATTTTTTACAGCTGGGCATTTTACTGGAGCAATCTAGGTAAAGTACCTTGCTCAGGGGTGCAACAGCAGTGTCCCACATTAACCACTACTCCACACTACTGTCTACCTGAATTGTGTTGAGCCGCACCTCTCTTCAAACTGGTATGCTCTCACATAATAAAGTTACAGAACATAACATGAGTAATTCACTTGGAATAATTGTGTGAGCACGCCTTGGAATAATAATTGTCCTGAAATCCATTAATTACAGAAAGAGCTGTATGAAGTGGATTGTGCAGAGTGATAGCAGAGTGCGTCTAGTGTTTGCCACGCTCATTGTCGGCACAGTATCCGATTCCTTACAGCAACTACCAGCAAAACGTCGGCTTCAGTGCAACACACCATAGACTGATGTGTCTAAGTAGGCCTGTGCTTAAGTCTTACATGTAGAATCAATAGTGTTAATGCCTTTTTATGCCTTACTTTTGTTTCTAGTGATACAGTATTTCAGCCATGATTTCCAATCTGAATTTGAGTCTGCTTGACCTATTGTTTTCCCATTTAGTCTCACTACATGCATGTCATTCTTCTTATATATGTCTATTAGTCCATCTGCTTCCATATGTTGGAAGAAAGAAAAGATGGAAAGAAAAGTGTGTTTTAGGTTTTCATGGTTTGCGGTATGTGTCAATTATAATTCACGTTAAAACTGCACTGTAGCAAAGGGCAATCAGGTTTCTGAAGCAGAGGAGTGACTTGGGTCCACATGAAATGACATGTCTGATAGCATTCACCTGGAAACAGACAGTTTAGATCCTAGATTTATGTGTACTTGCTTTGATAATGCAACCCGTAGCCCAGGGAGATTGAGGTAGCGATATAAATTGCCAATAATTTTGCATTGCAGGCAGACCCACTTTACTGAATGGAGAACCATATTTCTAAGACAGAAGAGACATCGTTGGTCAATCTTCTGAGGTTCCAGCACACTTTAGTGGTGACAGACCTTACTGGAGAGAAGGACATGGGGAATCTAGTGCCAAGACCATGCTGCATGCTGCGACTTTATAGCTCTTAGCACTCACTCTACTAACTCTCACACTCCATATGGAACTCCTGCGCGGGAACTGGTCACCCCTATTTATTAGTTTACACCCCGTGACTGGCTCCCCCAATCACGGCGTGCCCCGTGTTCCTGCGCTGGGCCAACCCCTGACCCCCGGAACTAACTAAGCCCAGTTGAATAACCAACAGGAAGTAACATAAACACACCATGAAAGACCCCCCAGGTCCCAGATCGCTAGACTGCCCCCCCTTAGCTCCTCGCTCCCGAGGACAAAGCAAACAAGAGTCCCAATCTGGCGACTGTCCATCTGGGGCTGATCCCCTGCTGATTTTGTACGTTTGCCCACTGACAAAGAAATGATCAGTCTATAATTTTAATGGTAGGTGTATTTTAACAGTGAGAGACAGAATAACAACAAAAGAATCCAGAAAAACGCATTTCAAAAAAGTTATAAATTGATTTGCATGTTAATGAGTGAAATAAGTATTTGATCCCCAATCAATCAGCAAGATTTCTGGCTCCCAGGTGTCTTTTATACAGTTAACGAGCTGAGATTAGGAGCACTCTCTTAAAGGGAGTGCTCCTAATCTCAGCTGGTTACCTGTATAAAAGACACCTGTCCACAGAAGCAATCAATCAATCAGATTCCAAACTCTCCACCATGGCCAAGACCAAAGAGCTGTCCAAGGATGTCAGGGACAAGATTGTAGACCTACACAAGGCTGGAATGGGCTACAAGACCATCGCCAAGCAGCTTGGTGAGAAGGTGACAACAGTTGGTGCGATTATTCGCAAATGGAAGAAACACAAAATAACTGTCAGTCTCCCTCGGTCTGGGGCTCCATGCAAGATCTCACCTCGTGGAGTTTCAATGATCATGAGAACGGTGAGGAATCAACCCAGAACTACACGGGAGGATCTTGTTAATGATCTCAAGGCAGCTGGGACCATAGTCACCAAGAAAACAATTGGTAACGCACTACACCGTGAAGGACTGAAATCCTGCAGCGCCCGCAAGGTCCCCCTGCTCAAGAAAGCACATGTACAGGCCCGTCTGAAGTTTGCCAATGAACATCTGAATGATTCAGAGGAGAACTGGGTGAAAGTGTTGTGGTCAGATGAGACCAAAATCGAGCTCTTTGGCATCAACTCAACTCGCCATGTTTGGAGGAGGAGGAATGACCCCAAGAACACCATCCCCACCGTCAAACATGGAGGTGGAAACATTATGCTTTGGGGGTGTTTTTCTGCTAAGGAGACAGTACAACTGCACCGAATCAAAGGGACGATGGACGGGCCATGTACCGTCAAATCTTGGGTGAGAACCTCCTTCCCTCTGCCAGGGCATTGAAAATGGGTTGTGGATGGGTATTCCAGCATGACAATGACCCGAAACACACAGCCAAGGCAACAAAGGAGTGGCTCAAGAAGACGCACATTAAGGTCCTGGAGTGGCCTAGCCAGTCTCCAGACCTTAATCCCATAGGAAATCTGTGGAGGGAGCTGAAGGTTCGAGTTTCCAAACGTCAGCCTCGAAACCTTAATGACTTGGAGAGGATCTGCAAAGAGGAGTGGGACAAAATACCTCCTGAGATGTGTGCAAACCTGGTGGCCAACTACAAGAAACGTCTGACCTCTGTGATTGCCAACAAGGGTTTTGCCAACAAGGGTTTTGCCACCAAGTACTAAGTCGAAGGGGTCAAATACTTAATTTCCCTCATTAGCATGCAAATCAATTTATAACTTTTTTGAAATGCGTTTTTCTGGATTTGTTTGTTGTTATTCTGTCTCTCACTGTTAAAATACACCTACCATAAAAATTATAGACTGATCATTTCTTTGTCAGTGGGCAAATGTACAAAATCAGCAGGATATCAAATACTTTTTTCCCTCACTGTAGGTAGGGCAATTCTCTCTCCACTGGCCATCCCGAGCCCGCACACCCCTCCACGGCCTCTGATCTCTTCTTTCCCCGGGATCTTGGTGGCCTGCGCGTAGGTCCTCTGCTGCCTCAGACACCGCTGCCGTGCTGGGTCAAATCCTTGGCCTCCTGTCGCTTTGCGCTGGGCCAGACCCCCCGCACAGGAGACCCCCATGTGCCGCTGGAGTGGGTCCCCCTCTCGGACCCACTCTCCCTACTCTTTACGTGAGCCCTCGTACGGGCGACAACCATCTGCCGCTGGAGTGGGCCCCCCTCTCGGACTCCACTCTCCTTACACTCGGGCGGCGCCCTCACACAGGCAACCACCCTCTGCTGCTGGGGTGGTGCTTTTAGGTCGTCCACCACCCATCCGCTCTCCGACTGTGGCCTTCTTTCGGGTATGTCGAGTCAGCCGCTGCAATGCGAATTGCGGCGTCGCAAGCTGCTCCTGGCACTTTGGCACCGCGTCGGCATCTTCCGGCGGAGTCTCATCATCGTAGCTGGATTGCTGGAAGTGCCTCTTCCACTGCTTCTCCACTAGAGTGTCCTCTTCCTTGGCAGGGAGCTGTAGCTGGGCTGCGCAGGCCGACTCTACCTCCTGTGAAGCTCCGGAGGCCGTCTTGTTTTCATCCCCGACAAGATAGTCGCTCTTCCGCTCTGTCTTCCGGCGTCGCGCCACTCTTGTTCGCCGACACCCCCTTCCTCCGCAGGTCTTGGCGGTTCAGCAGAGCCTTCTTCCGGTGGAGCCTCCCTGTCAGCGCCGGGTTGTTTCTGTTGTCTTAGACGCTGCTCTCCCGGTTGAGCTTCCTCAGCATCGGCGGAGATCTGTATCTGGGCCGCACACGCCAGCTCGATCTCCTGTGAAGCTCCGGAGGCCGTCTTGTTTACACTCATGGCAAGATGGCCGCTCTTCCGCTCTCTGTCTTCCGGCGTCGCTTCGGTGATGTCGTCTTGGTCACCGATGTTCTCTTCCTATGCAGGACCCGTCAGCTCTGTGGAGGCCTCCTCCGGCGGAGCTTCGCTGTCGTAGCTCCATCACTGCGGGTTCTCCTGGTGCTGCATACCCTTTTCATCAGCGGGGAGCTGTGGTTGTGCTGTGCCCTCTGGACCTGCATAGCCTCTCATCCGCTGGATCTCTTCACTTTTGGTCAGCTCCTTCAGCTTCTCCTTGTTGCTCCAGCAACTTGCCTCCCGTGGTTGCTGGACACTGCTCGCCGGCGCAGTAGCTGCCTACTTCAGGCACTCTTTACCGCTGGGCCACAGTCCCTGGAATCCAGTCTCTGGGTCTTCACTGCCGGTCCGTGGTCCCTGGAGCCCAGTCTCTGGCTCTTCACCATCGGTCCGCTGGGGCTTGTCGGCTCTGTGGAGGCCTCCTCCGGCGGAGCCTCTTTCATACTGCGCCCGGACTAAACTTGCGGTCAGCCCTGTGCTCGCCGTGGGGAAGGCTAGTCGAGCGCCTTCCCAGAGCTTCTCGAGGAACTCCATATCGGACTGTCCGGGCAACTGGACCATCCTGATGAACCACAGCCTGAACCACCTCAGTTCGTCCTCAGAGCTCTCCCCCCAATCGGGTCTTTTCTGGCACTCTCTCCTTGCTGCGTGTGGTGAATCCATTTCTATTCGAGAAGATGGAGGCGGCGTGGATTCGGATATCCCACTGCTGACACCACTGTAACGAGCACCGCTTTTTCCCGGCTCTTGTCGCGGATCCACCACGCTGTGCAGCAATAACGGAGGAGACGCAGGTTGCTAACCAAAACAAGAACTTTATTAATAACAACAGGCTTTTTGGCTGGAGTGACTTTATAGCTCTTAGCACTCACTCTACTAACTCTCACACTCCCTACGGAACTCCTGCGCGGGAACCAGGCACCCCTATTTATTAGTTTACACCCCGTGACTGTCTCCCCCAATCACGGCACGCCCCGGAACTAACTAAGCCCAGTTGCATAACCAACAGGAAGTAACATAAACACACCCCGAATGACCCCCCCAGTCCCAGATCGCTACAATATGATAAAGAAATTATAGTAGCTTGGAATTATTATTAATATTACTTTATTATCAATGGATAAAAGGTTAATGTTAAGGCACCAACAAATGTTATTACACAAGATGCCATGGGGAAAGAAAATGCAGTGCTCTTTTAGTTACTACACAGGACCACACACCCTAAAACCCCAACGCAGCACACCCACAGACTGGTGAGAATTAAATGTTTAAGTGTTAAAAATGTATTGATAAGAGATAGAACTCAACAATTACTGATACTTGATTTATACACTCATACTAACATACAAGGATACCATACTTGATTGCTGTCCTTTAAAGTTTGTTTTTTTATTATTATTTTGATTTATTTATTAGTGCTCAGTTACAACTTAAAAAGTTCATTAAACATGGTAGGAAAAAAGGACGAAAATCCCTCTTAGCTTCAAAAGGCGGTGAATTAAGATCACTTGGACTGCGGGGAAGGAAGGCAAATGATTCTTAGAAGTAATTGCCTAGAAGTTTTTTTCAGTGACATTCTTAATTGCAGTTCAAGTGAAAGCTCAACAGACAGCTATGACTTGTCCTTTATACCAAACGAAAAGGAGGGGGATCTGAACATTTCCAATGTAATTCATTGAATTGCATGCAGTCATTCAATTTGCCTCACACATAATCTTGTCATATATTCAGGTCACCAGGCTTAATCTCATAGGTTTTATTCATTGACATTAAGTAACATGCAGTTAACCATGACTAATAGTAAAGCAGTATCTCAATGCAAAGCATAACACATCCAATTCATACAGAATAAATTCTACTTTCTGATTTTCAACTTCTGGAAAGATACCTATAATAATTTCTTATTTCCTAAGGATGAGGCCATATCCACCTGCCAGAAATAACCACTGAATTGACTCAATTACAATGAAACAGCAGTGGCCTACAGGATATATTTGTACTCTGGCATTGCTTCTCAAAATATTATAGTGAATCGAGTGCTGACTGTGCATTATATTGTTTCTGATTGTTCAAGATCTGCTGCTTAATTAATGGAACTTAATGGAAAATAATTAAGTTATGATGTAAAGGCTGTAGATTTAAAAAGAATAAACAATTCTTCTCCATCTCATCTGCGCTTAAAAGTAATAATGCCGTCAAGCACACAATATGTGATGCGTTTTTTTCTGAAACTGATCAATACTTGCCTGCGACTCTAAAGATACCTATAGAGTTTAAAAGGCAAGTATTGGCATAACATGTCTGAACTGAATTCATGCTTTATACTTGCAAAGAAGAATATTTTTTTTTGGTAACTGAAATAATATCAATAAGCATTGCTTGATAATATTTAATGAATGTTATAATATATATATATATATATATATATATATATATATATATATATATATATATATATATATATATATATATATATATATATATATAAACACAGAAAATTTAAATTTTCTGAATAAATTGTGTGTGCAATACAATTTCCAGAAAAACAAATCTCTAATTAACTAATATATTAATGTACTAATATAATATAATAATATAATTAATTTAACATACATGTTTAAGCTTTTTTGTATTGTTTAATTTATCTTTTTCAGATAATCAGATGACCATGATCAGGGATCATTTGGTATCAGATGGATGAAAGGAAAGGCCCAGCAGGTTGTGTGTCTGGCATAAAAGCCTGTTTCGGGAAAATTACAGTCTGCAGCTTTGAACCCCAAGGTTGTCAGTTCAGTCCACGTTTTGACAGGAAAATGAGTCTTCAGTGTCAGAGATACTCATCCCCACCACTCGCTGCTCCATCTTTGTGTTGCTTAGCAACTTTCATGTGCACTAAAAAAGTAAATAATAAAACTCCTTTATTAGCCCTCTGCATTGATATTAAGATTTAAATTAAGAATGCATTTCATCAAGAGACTATCTATCGATTACATTATTTACTTATGTGAAAAAGAGGAACATTCAACTTTAATTAAAAAATATAATCTAATTGTATAAATTGTTGATAGATTCCTACTCTACAATACATTTAAAAACTGAAAATGAATGTAATTGTGTTAAGACTACACCTACCACAAAGATGCCACTGTATTGATGCATTATTTTATATTGCATGTGAGTTTTATATAGATTAATAAACAGTGACTTGATAATAATAATTAATAATTCAGTTTTGATACTTTAACTTCAATGACTATGTCTTGTTTGTCTTAGATCATATATCATCAGTAGTTTTAGATGGTGAGCCTCTGAAAAATATCAGTATAAGCAAGAAAAGCACATGAATTCTCCCATCAGAGAATCGCCGAAAGCTGCAATGTGACTGTTGTCGGTTTCCTTGTATTGTTATTTAACAAGTCTCTAACAGTACATACCAATTCTGTCATCATTAAAAAAAATTATGTGTTGTTCCCTGTAGCAGTGGCTCGGGATTCAGGATGTCCAATTAATTATGATACTTTACATTCCTTGTTACATCGATTTGCTGGTACCAATGTTTTGGGGGAGGGGAGTATTTCTAAATCATTTTAAAACCAAAGAAAATAAAACCTCAATGCATTATGGATAGCCATTTCAGCCTGAATTTATAGAATAGAGAACTCAAACAGAATGATTTAGATCTACCCAGGCCCCCCGTCAGCGGGGGTCAAAGGGTACAGATGACCCCGGGCCCAAGGCCCAGTGGGGCCCATGCAAAGGTCTATGGTTGACCCTTAAATGGGATCAAGTACAACAAATTTACTTACTGACTTATATCACTGAAAATAGAATGTATATGTATTTACATGATAAATAAATGTATTGCTATCATTAAAACACATTTCAACTTGTCATCTGATACCCCATCCCCCCGCTGTTATTGTGAAAATGGTGCGGTCGAAACACTTGTCCACTCAGATGCACATCGTGTGTGTTCTGCACATTGTACAGCTCATGTGAGCGGGAACTGACTAGCGAGTCAAAATGCCTCAAAAATCAGGGGCTCAAAAAAGAAAAGCCAGGGCACAGAGAGGAAAAGTAAATTAAAGAAGCAGAGAGGCAACGGCCAAATTTCTTGCCAACCATGAAGCACCAGGTATGACAGGCGAAGCTGAACGTGGCGAAAGTGAGGAGCTGGTAGACTAGCAAATAAAACTTCAGCTCACTAGCTTAACCTTTAAGTAACGTTAGCATGTTCACTTAACTAGATAAGAAAAAAAACACTGCTTCACTGCCCTTATAAGTAGGGATGGGTACCAAAACCCGGTATTAAACGGGCTACGGTGCTAAATTATTGAAGACCATAGTTACGGTTCTTTTTAACATTTCGGTGTAATTGATAATCACACAGCTGCAGCCTCTCCTCTGCTCTGTGTCGGGGCTGAGCTCCACACACACTAGGGCGACCAGAGCCCAACAAACCAAATGTGGGACAAAGAGTATGTTAGTGTGGGACAATGTGGGACACGTTACCAATGCTGAGAAGTAGTCTAAAATTTTGATATGATGTCTATCGAACTTAAAAAAATAAACATCGCAATTTTCCCAGCACTACGTAGGCAGCAAAGACGGTGACAGGTCCACCTGCACTTGACAAATACAGCCCTGTGATGACAGCCTTCCCTGCTTTCTTCACAGCCATTGGATACCATTATTGTATTGCCATTTTAGATTTGTTTCCAGTGAGATATTATTTAGTTTATTTAGGGTAATTGTGCTGCTCTAAACATTACTGTTGCTGCTCTAGAAACAACATTCTTTTAAAAAATAATATATATTTTTTTTAAAGCAATTTGTAAGTAATTGCTAAAAAAACTAAGCAATAAGGAGTATCGATAAGAGTAATAGTATTGATAAAATCCTAACATTACCCATCAATTATAATTGCAATTATATTGCAACCTGCTGGTATTACTAAAGATTGCAATTAGTGAATTGTTAGGCCTAAAGTCTGCAAGAAAATAAATCAGACTCTTCCTATGATATCACCGCATAGTCAAAGTCTGTCACACCCCCCCACCCCCCATGGATAAGGGGGCCGAATTTGGAAAATGTTGTCCCCCTGTCCATAAATCCTGATGGTGGCCCTGGATCTACCCCATTACACTAGTGAAAACTTCCAATGCTTAAAACATCTGTTGGCCCAGAAGTGTCAGAGGAAACACTTAAACAAAATATCAAACCATAAAATGTCCTAGTGCTATGAAGCTGTTTACACATGGGCCAAAACGATATGAATATTACATTATTATAATAAATAAGGGTCATGTGATAACATCAGATCTGCTTTTTTGTAAATGTTCAGGAAATATGCTTCTCAAGCCTGTACACTGACTTCCAACAGTAAACTAGTGGTCTACATTTCAGAGATCCTGAGGAAGTGTAGTTTGGAGGTTGTGTGGCTTTTTATTATTACTTTTGTTTTATTTTAGCTGGAAAGGCTGACTGTAGTAGACTAGGAAGCATCACATTACCTGCCTAGTTTGACTTAAAAAGACTGGCATGGCAAATAGACAGCTAGACTTGGCTGGGTAAATGCCTGTATGCTTGTTGGCTCCAAAAAGGCATGAGGATTGCCCAAAGACCCGCTTCGTAAAGTGCCGTCTTAGGTGACACAGAAGAAACATGTATGTGACAGGAATGGGGAGAAAGAGGATGTAGAAAAGATTATCTTATGTATGATGATGCATGTGGTACTGTACAGACGGACACAGTGAGACCGTTACTGAGCACACGCTAAAGGGACATCAGTGGGAGAGAAGCTAATATCCAGGTGTGAAGGAAAACAATCCCCAAAAATGTCAGACATTACAGCCAGTCAGCCAATGCTAATTAAGACTTATCCCAGACTCTCATCATCCATGGACACCCAGCTTTGCAAGTTAGTGAACATTGTACTGTACGGTCGTATTGTTTTGTGTGTAAAAGCAGTGATTTTGATTTTAGTAAAATTAAAATCTAAATGTTTATACATTAAGAATAAGGGCTAGACCAAATGAAAATGTTGATGTACCTGCAAATCAGAAAGCACACATCTGCATCATAATGCGTTTAATTATTCATTTTTTTAACAGGAAGGCCAACGTTCTGATTTGGTCCAAGCCTTAAATCATACATTTGCAATAATGCCGATCAATTTAGAATAATGATTTAGTTAATTTCAAATAAATAAAATATTTCGAAGAGAGGATAGGTCTTTACAAATACTCGGCGACATTCCTAGATGGTTTTATTTATTTTGGCAGTGCATTTCAAGGTTAAAACTATTAATACAATGAAATTACTTTCACATTCTACAGAGATCTAATACCTGTCAGACTTGATTGATTCACTTTCATTGCTGACAACACTGCAGCCCTTCAAACATTTTGAGTTCTGAAATGCCCCCTTCCAGACTAAAATCAATACGAGTAAACAACCACTTTGAAGAAAATCGTTTATTTTCCTCTAAAGTAAATATAATGCCAATAAAATTGCTCTCCCTTTTGTTCAAGTAATAATTCAATGATGTGTCTGAAATTGAAAGTCGTATCTCTTCAAAAGCTACAGGATCAACACTGCCTTCATACACCACCTACAGTAACTCAATATCTAAGCTTTACATAGTTTAAATAGGTAAAGTGTTCACATACAGGCTATGTTGTGCATGTAAATTACAGTTTGGCACCCTGATTTTTACTCCGTATGGTACAACTCATTTGCACTTCAATAAACTGTAATTCACAATAATGGAATAGATTTTAATTGCAAAAAGAATGATCTGAACTGCGGACACAAAAAAAAACAACTAATAAAACAAAGCAGAAGGGTTATCAAGAACACTTAATATAGGAAGTAAAATAAAATAAACAGAAACAAAATGGTAGTATTTTAAGCAAACAGTGCTGAAGTCCATGTGTGATGTGATTGAATATGCCTTAGGAATACCACCATCACACCTTGGCAGAAAACTGCCTACTATTTCACACCTTTATTAGTATAAATGGAAATATTTCCACACATCAGCCAATCACTTCATATGTTCCTCTTTGAAAGGAGCTCTGTGCCACTGATTTATCATTTTCCATTTCTTTGTTCTCTTCAGCAACTACTTTTAATCTGAATACAGACTCATTCTACAACCTTGTACAAAAACCAGCAACACCAACCCATCAGCATTTTACAAATGCAAACGGAGGCTATTCATAATATCAGGGGGAAAAAGGGGCATTTACAATTTACATTTTAAGCTACACTTAATCAAAGAAATATGGGCATAAACAGGACTAGGCGATGAGAGGTAATAAAATATTGAACTGTTAAGACTTTTGGCACTCTCCATTTTAAAAAGCTGCTTAACTGAATAGCTAGCTAGGTCCCATCTGGACTGCATCATTTTTTTTTTTTTTAATCGCTCACTTAAAAAAAAAAAAAAAATCAATCAACATATAAATAAATTAACACTTCATGTAATGTTTGGAAACATCGTACAGCATCCGCAAACTCATCAGACATGTAAATCTTTTACAAACAGTTCTCAAAACAAGTTGCTGCGGTCCAGGTTTTACCAATTGAAAAAATCTGGTATGGTGTTAAGTCCATACAGTATGAAAAGTAATCAACCATCAAGATAAACTCCCAGCGTAATGAATACCTTGAATATAATGATGATATTAAATCACCACGTACAAAGCTCTTACTGAGACAGGCATTGCCTTTTTATTTTGCAAGACCAGCTCTGGCAATGCCCAGCTTGTTGCAGGGCCCACTTCCAGTTGACCTCAATTTAGTTCAGCTGCGATCTAACACAAAGCTGACCAGAGCGAGACGATCAGGACTTTCAGTAAGTGTTAGTCAATGGACCTGTTCCCATTTTGCTTTGCATCAAAAGAACATTGCCCAGGTGTAACAGTTACACCTTATCAAATATAAACACTTATTTTTAGTTGCCTTAAAGCACAGCCAGATCACAGGTATGCATTTCTAAGTTATTTTTCAATTGGTTCTCAAATGCATTTGGAAGCAATTAATCATTCCTCCATTGCTTTGCCTGATGAACCTGGAACCATATGATATAATCCCTCCCCCCTCCCCCACCATACAAAAACACATCATCCCCTTCTACTGTGTAGAATAAAGATCTGACAACTGAGGCAACGACTTCAAAACATACTCACTTCCCACATTTATTAGCTCGCTTTGAGACAAATGAGTCAGCTTGTCTGTTCACACAGGGGGCTGATATTTTAGAAAACAATGGATTTGTCTCATTAAAAAAATATAGGTCAGCAATCAACTAGTTGTAGCGGTTAATTATAATCCAGACACAGT